>NC_053494.1:191204543-191397043 GCF_905171775.1 Rana temporaria | reverse complement strand
TTACGCGGCATATCAATAGATACGCCGGCGTAATTCTTCTGTGGATCTGGCCCAAGGTGTTCTCTGATTGGAAGAGGTGGAAATGGTGCTGTCACTTCCCCCCTCTACACCTCATCCATTCAGGGACTGAAAAAAACGTACAATACTTTCTCTGAATGAAAGTAAAAGGCTGGACCCAGAAGACTGCTATCACTGTAGCAGCAACTACAGTAATTTGAGGCACACACATGGATTGATCAGGTATGAGATATGCATACTTACATTGGTCCAAGCCACACTAATTTAACTATGCAAATTCTTTTTTTTTAAATCATAGTTAAACGCCAGCTTTTTGTGATTTTTCTGTGAGCTGCACCACACTTTGTTACAAACCTCTACCCAGCAGATGAAGGTGCATTTCTACTTAAAGCCCAACTCCACCAAAAAATATGTTTTCCCTTGTAGTGGGGCTATGCCCACACTGAAGGGGGCAACTGCTCATTTTGTTCAGGAGAGTGTAGAAAGCCCATATTCACCCAGTCTTCCCTTTCATCTGTGAACAGCGCTCTCCCACATTCTAGTGATGGACCGTTCCTGGCGTCCTCACATCCAGAGCAAGGCTATAGGCTTGATGAAGTCAGGAACAGTCCACCTCACAAGACCGCTAGAACCTGGGGCGGGCAGCAGCCGCAGCAACCCATCTTATTTGGGTAGGATCAAAAGATCAGGAAAGTATATCTCTGTTCTACAATCCCCAAGACAAAGATAAGAAGTTAACCCTTGCAGTGGGAGCACAACCCCACTGCAGTGGAAAACTTTTTTTTGTGTTTTTTTGTGTTGTGTTGTGTTGGGCTTTAACCACTTGCCAACCATATAAAACTTACATATACGGCGGCAAGGTGACTCGGCTGTGCCGGATCACGTACTTAGTATGTGATCTGACACTTCAAGGTAGAGGGTATGCATGCGTGCCACCACCACCCCACTCCTGCTGTGATTATAAACAGCGGGAGCTGATCTGCAGTTTAACAGACTCGATGTCCGCCGTCACCCGCTGATCCTTAAATGGAGAGCCAGAAGGTAGATCGCTGTTCAGACAGGAGATAAAGCATGGATCTTGTGTCTCTGCAAAGTAGCGACAAGGATATATCTCTTCCCCTAGTAAAAGCACCTTCCACACTGTACCCTAAAACACTGGCTAGGCACACAGTTAACCCTTAGATGTTTAACCTCTTCCTAGCCAGTGTCATTAGTACAGTGACAGTCTCCAAAAAGTGCCAGATAGCGTCCGACTGTGCGCCACAATATCACAATCGTGCTATGTCACTGAACGCAGCCATTACTAGCAAAAAAATAAATACAAATATTCTAGTTTGTAGACACTATGGGGGTTATTTACTAAAGGAAAATCCACTTTGCACTACAAGTGCACTGCAAGTGCAATTGAAAGTGCAGTCGCTGTAAATCTGAGGGTGACATGCAAGGAAATTAAAAAACAGCATTTTAGCATCCACATGATTGGATGATAAAATCAGCAGAGCTTCCCCGCATTTCATATCTTCCCCTCAGATCTACAGCGACTGCACTTCCAAGTGTACTTGCAGTGCACTTGTAGTGCAAAGTGGATTTGCCTTTAGTAAATGACCCCCTATAACTTTTGCACAAATCAATCAATATACACATTTTTTTCATCGGATATTCCGACCGTGTGTGTGTCCCATCTGAGTTTTTCCATCAGAAAATCTGACGGACTTAGAAAGAAAGTTCTCTTTTTTTCCAATGATTTTTTTTTTCGAAAATAGAAAATTCCGTTCGTCTGTATGGAACTCCGACGGAGAAAAAACCAAGCATGCTCAGAATCTCGTCGACACTTGCTCGGAAGCATTGAACTTAATTTTTCTCGGCTCGTCGTAGTGTTGTACGTCAACGCGTTTTGGACGGTCGAAATTCGGTGTGACAGTTCGTATGCAAGACAGCTTGAACGGAATTCAATCCTGGAGTTTATCCCGACGGAAATTCAGATTGTATGTACGGGGCATTATTGGGATTTTTTTTACCAAAAATATGTAGCACAAAACATATTGGCATAATTTGATGAAGATATTTAATTTTTACTTTTCTTTTTTATTGGATATGTTTTATAGCAGATAGTAAAAAATATTTATTTATTTTTTCCAAATTTGTTGTTCTTTTTTTTGTTTATATAAATAATAAATTCCATAACTCTATCCCCTATTTTGTAGACACTATAACTTTTGCGCAATCCAATCAATATGCATTTAAGGGCAATTTTTTTTTTTTACCAAAAATATTTAGAAGAATACATACAGTATTGGCCTAAACTGATGAAATTGTTTTTTCTAATTATTACTTTTTTTTTTGGGGGGGGGGAGATATTTATTATAGCAAAAAGTTAAAAATAGTTATTTTCTTCAAAATTGTCGCTCTTTTTTTGTTAGTGCAAGAAATTTAAAACCACAGAGGTGATCAAATACTACCAAAAGAAAGCTCTATTTGTGGGAAAAAAATGACATCAATTTTTTTTGGGTACAGCGTTGCAATTGTCAGTTAACCGCTTAAGGGCCCCTTCACGCCGATATACGTCGGCAGAAGGGCACGGCTGGCACAAGCACGTACCTGTACATCGCCTTTAAGAGCCCAGCCGTGAGTTGTGAGCGCGCCCGCTGGTGGCACGCTCGTGACCTGGTCCTGTTTTCCGTGACTGCGCCCGCGGGACCCTGCGGACCCGATCTCCGCCGGCGTCCCATGATCGGGTCACAGAGCTGAAGAATGGGGAGAGGTAAGTGTAAACAAACCTTTCCCCGTTCTTCCTAGTGTGACTGCCACTGATCATCTGATCCCTGTCATAGTGAACGATGATCCGTGACTTCACATGCTAAGCCACGCCCCCACACAGTAGTCATCACTCCCTAGGAAACACTTAACCCCTTCAGCACCCCATACAGGTTAACCCCTTCACTGCCAGTGTAATTTTCACAGTAAGTGCATTTTTATAGCCCTTTTTCGCTGTAAAAATGACAATGGCCCCAAAATAATGTCAAAAGTGTTTGATGTGTCCGCCATAATGTCGCAGTCATGATAAAAAATCGCTGATCGTTGCCATTACTAATAAAAATAAAAAATTATTAATAAAAATGCCATAAAACTATCCCCTATATTGTAGAGGCTTATTGTGATTTTGTTTTACCAAAAACATGTAGAAGACTACGTATCGGCCTAAACTGAGGGAAAAAATATTTTTTTTATATATTTTTGGGGGATATTTATTATAGCAAAAAGTAAAAAATATTGCATTTTTAAAAAAATTGTAGCTCTATTTTTGTTTATAGCACAACAAATAAAAACCGCAGAGGTGATCAAATACCACCAAAAGAAAGCTCTATTTGTGGGGGAAAAGGGACGTAAATTTTGTTTGGAAGCCACGTTGCACGACCGCGCAATTGTCAGTTAAAGCGACTCAGTGCCGAATCGCAAAAAGGGGCCTGGTCCTTTAGCTACAAAATGGTCCGGGGCTTAAGTGGTTAAAGTAATGCAGTGCCATATCACAAAAAATGGCCTGGTAAGCAAGGGGGGTAAATCTCTGCAGTGGTCAAGTGGTTACGGAAAGAAAAGGATGGAGGGCTCAATCCTAGATGTTGCTTTGTGAGAATTGGCTAGTTAGTAACTGGAACCTGGAGGTTGCAGAATACAGGCTTTGCTTTCTGACAAAATGGGAAAAATATAGAGGAATTTATTTTATTCAAACAATGCATCAAAATGCAGATACAAATAAACAGCTTTTTATTTTACCTAGTTTGTGTTCCATTTGCATTTCTCTTTGACAGTACATAATCTATGTAAGTGGACATAAAAGGTACAAAAACAGTTCACATGTCCACCATCATATATTAATGCCATCATGTTGCCATTCTTCTTTATACTTCGTGGAGTGGAGCACAGCTAGATTACCAAGGGAATAAATTATTTGATTCAAATATTTATGAGGTAGACTATTATGCAGGGCTATCGGTTGGAGGAATAATTATTGCCACCAAAACACAATAAAGAAAACGATATATACCTTCAAACAAGAACAAAGGTTGATTAAAGTGTTTTGGGAAAATGGTTTAGAATCAATAAAGAACAAAGAGAATTTTAGAGCATAAGCTTCTAAAGGAGAACTCTGGCCAATAAAAGAGTAGAATATTCTCATAATATTAGGAGGGTCTGAGATCACTTGATAAAACCGTTACATTTTACATATTACATTTTATTCCAATTTTCTTGCAAAAGGAGAGAAAATTATTTGTAGTCTAGGATCTGACACAGAAAATGTTGTGCTCATGGCACTCCTATTTACTGCATCAAGTGAGTTCATGGTACATCCTTCATACAACGCAATAGAAAAATAAAGAGTGTTTACACATATATTATTCTGTATGTCCTAGTGCAGTCTTTCTTATTTATTTTTTTTACCCTAGAGTAACTAGGGTTTTTTTAGGTCTAGGAGAACCCCTGCTAAAGCTTATTTTGTTTTTGAAAAAGAAAAAGAAAAAAGCTTATTTATCAGCGGTTATTGGGGAAAATGCCCCTTCCATTTGTGGGAAAAGAATCCTTACATTGGTGGTCAGTGGGAAGAATCCCCCTTTCACTGGTGGTCAGTTGGAGAAAATGGCCCCTACAATATTGGTCAGTTGGAAAAATGCTCCTTACATCAGTGGTCAGTGGGAAAATGCCCCCTACATTAGTGGTCAGTTGGATAAATGCCCCTTACACTGGTGGTCAGTAGGACAAATGCCCGATACATTGGTGGTCAGTGGGAAGAATTCCCCATAAACTGGTGGTCAGTGGGAAAAATTCTCCTTACATTGGTGGTCAGTGGAAGAAGGAAAGCCTCTTACATTGGAGGTCATTGGAAAGAATGTCCCTTATATTGAAAGTTAGTGTAAAGAATGTTTCTTACATTGCTGGTCAATGAGAAGAATGTTTCTACATTGGTGTTCAGTGATAAGAATGCCCCTTACATTTCTGGTCAGTGAGCAGAATGTCCCTTACATTGGTGATCCGTGAGAAGAATGTTTCTTACATCGATGATCAATGAGAAGAATGTTTCTTACATTGATGGTCAATGAGAAGAATGTTTCTTACATTGATGGTCAATGAGAAAAATGTTTCTTACATTGATGGTCAATGAGAAAAATGTTTCTTACATTGATGGTCAATGAGAAGAATATTTCTTACATTGATGGTCAATGAGAAGAATGTTTCTTACATTGGTGTTCAGTGAGAATAATGCCCCTTACATGTCTGGTCAGTGAGAAGAATGTTTCTTAGATTGGTGATCAGTGAGTAGAATGTTTTTTTAAATTGGTGGTCAGTGGGAAGAATGATTGTTTTTAATTGGTGGTCAGTGGGAAGAATGCCCCTTACATGGATGGTCAGTGCGTCCCACTAAATAGATCACTAAAGCCATGATGCTCCCTCTTCCAAGAGGCATTGGCCATGGAACTATGGAGGTACCATCAAGTAGGAGGTCAACCAGCCACTGCTCAGAGCCCATAGCAACCTATTGAGAATGGTTGCCCTAGTTGATTTAAACCTTTTTCAATGGCTTCAGTCTGGTAGAGGCATAAAACATCTTAAAAAAAATCTTCCAGGTTTCTTGTTTTTATAAAATTGCACAGTAATTATATTGTTTACTTATCTTTACAGGCATTTATATAGAACCAACAATTTTATGCAGTACTTTAGAAGTTTACAATGTAATTCCCTAGCTCATGTACACCAAACACTAGTAGATTTTCTAACAAATGTTCCTTTTAAAACATCTCTTAGTACATTTGATGACTTGACAAATGACATTCCAATGCACTTAACATTTTTATTTGATTATAACATTTGTTTTTGGAATAAAAAGATTTTACCAAACAAAAACCAACCACATACAGTGTTAAATATATGTTTTTCAAGTACAATTTTCCATCCTGTTTCTACAAATTTTCTCATCAGTGTGGTTGAAAGTGGATGTTGTTTTTACCCCCCAACAATTAAAAAAGTGGAATGTACATTCCTAAAATTAAAAATTTCAAATGAAATGCCACTGGTGTATGGCCAAATGTATTAAGTTCCCCCATTGTGTGTGTCTTTTCTCTCTGTATTTATAAAAGTCAATTTAAATTTCAAGTCTCTTTTTGCTAGCTTTAGTCTTTTCCCTGCTTGCTTTCTTACAAACACCATTCAATCAGTCTTGTCTAAGTTACACAGGCATTACCCAGATGATTGAATCCCCTCTCAGTGACCCCTGAAATTTACACCTTGAATTCACCTCTTGTTCTTCAGCGGCAGAATTGTTTGTGTCTCTTAGGCGTGTCAATCACAGGTTCTGTAATCGAAGCTGAGCACAAGATTTATTAATTAAAACGAGGTAAAGGGAGTTCCACTGCAAGTGACCAAAGTTAACAAATTCTGCATCTTTCACTTTTCTTGTTGTTTTCGGGTTCTAAAAAATTATGTTTTTTTTTATGTATCTAAAAACGATTGTGTGTGGGCTTCAGAGCATTTTTCGGGTTAAAAAAAAATGGGCAAAAAAATGGATTGGCTGCAGAAAAGGTATGTATAGCGATGTTTGCTTTACAGGGTTAGATAGATTAGTCTTATGCTACGTACACACGGTCAGAATTTCCGACAACAAATTTTCGATGCAAGTTTTTTGTTGGATATTCCGACCGTGTAGGCTCCATCTGACATTTGCTGTCGGAATTTCCGACAACAAAAATTTGAGAGCTGGTTCTCTAACAAAATCCGTTCTCGTAAATTCCGATTGTGTGTGGACAATTCTGATGCTCTGAATCAAGTATGAGACGGAAGCGCTTGGTCTGGTAAAACTAGCGTTCGTAATGGAGATAGCACTTTTGTCACGCTGTAACAGACTGAAAAGCACGGGGCTGAAAAGCACGAATCGTCTCTCACTAAACTTCTAACATGACTGGTATTGAAATTCCCTTTAATAGTGCCGTCGTACATTTTGTACGTCACCACGTCCTTGGCGTTCGGAATTTCCGACAACATTTGTGCGACCGTGTGTATGCAAGACAAGTTTGAGCCACGGTTTTGTTGTCGGAATTTCCGATCGTTTGTGCATTAGAATGTGACTGCCAGTAGATTTAGAGCTAGTTAGTTGTTGGCTGAATTTCTACTTTAAACATTTTTTTATGTCTTTTTTTTTCTGTGAAAGAATGGAAGATCACTTTTTGGCACAAGAGCAGGTCCAGGATAGTTACAATTAGCTTATGTAACTGGTATGAGCCATTCAAAGGTCATTCCACAAAACAACACCAGAAACCTTAATTCCACCTTTCCTATTGACTTCAATGCATTCAGCCAAAATGGAGGCTTTTCTTCCCAAAACTCGCATATTTTACAGGAATTTTTGGAAACCAAAAACTCCCTGAGGCATTCTACCAAAATGTAGAGATTTTGCCAAAAACTCACACATTTCACTGGAATTTTGGGTACATAAAAACTCTCCAATGCATTAAGCCAAAATTGAGAAAAGTTACCAAAAATGCCTATATTTCACTGGAATTTCAGGGAGTGAAAACTCTCCCTTTCACACATCCACTGTGAAAAAACAAACATCATTTGTCGAGCAGGATACTGAACACAGTCCTGCCTCATTACTCTTGAGTGAGCGTGACTTTTGTAAATGAGGACTACTGTGCATTGTGAAGTATATTACAAATCCCCTAGTAAACTTGATTTCTTTTCCATCTTCCTTTAATATAAAATGCCACATGTACCTAATCTAAATTGCAGATTGTTTGTATGTGTTTATTTCCAACGGTGAAAGTGGGAAATAAAACTGTGATGATTGGGTACACACCAAAGATGCTCTGGGGACATGTTATGTGTGTTGCACACCCTTCAGGAAGAAGGCTGCTAAAATACAATAAAATCAGATTCAGTGTCAGATCTTGAGTACACTTGTCAGGCACGGTGTAATCAGTCATTTTACTGCACTTGACCAATATTTCAGACTGTGCAGCTTGTCAAATGAATAGGACAAAATAACAATCACAGTGACACAAGGCAATGGCTGCCTAATGGCACAATAATGCCACAGTTTCCCAGTTATTTTTTTTTTGGCTGAAGAATGCTTAATTAAAGCATATTTAAGATATTGTAGCTTACCAGCACTAAATATGGTAGCTGCACTAGGTTTTTTATTTCAGGCCTTTTTCTTTTAATGGAAAAGAAAAGGCAAAGCTCATTTGGCTGTACTTCTCCTGTGGATCACAGGAGTGCAGTTCGTTCTGTACTCCAGTGACCCGTTTTCTGCAGACTGCAGGCTGAAGCACACTGTCGGCTTACGTCACAGAGCCGGTCCAGGCTGGAGCAAAATTGCGACAATATCGTGAGGATCCGCCCACAATGCTGGACCTGCACCCGGCTCAGGCTCTCAACGAGCTGCTGAGAGCCAGAGTCAGCCATTCCCACACCCTCCACAGCCCAGCACTCCAGTGAGGGCTTCAAAATGTTTTAATTATTGATTATTGGGTGCCCTGAATGCGGACTGCATTAAAGTCAATGACATTTGACGGTTAGAAAACAGTAATGGCCATTTTCTAGGCTAATAGGCAAGGCATTGTCATACAAATGACATGGGGGGGGGCTATGTATTTCCCTGGGGATCATGTAGGGCAATATTACAAATGCAATATTTCTTCATATAACATCCCTGGGAGATTTCCTGCCTGTGAAGTGGTGCATCTGTATGATGCATACAACCTACTACAGCAAAACTGACATTTAAAAGCCGATAAATGGTGACTTTCAGCTGCTTACTGTTTAAAACCAATGGAACTGGGCATTCCCTTGATCTATACCAAACTCTTATCCTAGATGAGGGTCTGGCATAGATGGTGGGACTGCACCAACAATTCACCAAATTCTATACCAGACCCTTTGATTCTGGTATGGATTTTTAAGGTGGGAACCCTAAAACAAGAAAAAAAGTGTTTTCCTCAAATTCCATACCAGGCCCTTATCTGAGCATGCAGCCTGGCAAGCTGGCATAGAAGACCATATGCCCTCATCTGAAGGGAGGGTACCTTGTCTCCCTGGCAAAACCCCTCCCCCTTATGTTGATGAGCACAAGGGATAATTCCCAACAACCTTGGCTCAGTGGTTGTATGGTGGTTGTTGGGGTCTGCAGGAAGGGCTTATTGGAATCTGAAAGCCCACTTTGTAATTCTAATGTCAATCACATCGTCCAGTAAGTGATCCTTGTCAATCACAATGAACGTCGCCCCCCTGACTCTCCAGAAGAAAAACCCACAGACTGACTGATATATCTAAAAATGTTCTTGCTCATAAGGTAGGAAAAAAAAGTGCTTTGATATCTCGGTCCGGCTCAATTTTAATCAATCTGGGTCAGATTCTCAAAAGAGTTACGACGGTGTAACTCAGGAAACACCGTCGTATCTCTGTTTCTAAGCCCGGGTATCTATGCGAGTGATTCCTAGAATAATTTTTGCATAGATACGGCCAAGATCCGACAGGTGTAAGTCATTTACACCGTCGGATCTTAGATGTAATGTGACGCCGACCGCTAGGTGGCGTTTACGTTCAGTTCTCATTTGTTTATGCAAATGAGCCTGATACGCCGATTCCCAAACAAATTTGCATCGCATAGTCATCGAGTACGTCGTTTCCGTAAGCGTAAGGTTACCCCTGCTATATGAGGGGTAACCTTACGCCAGTCCGCCGTATGCCATGTTAAGTATGGCGTCGGGTCCGCGTCAGCATTTTCCGTCGGTTACAACGTTTTCGTAAGTCGTTCTTGAATACGACTTTGCGTCAATGACGCTCACGTCGGCGTCATTGACGTTTTGCGTCGTGAGCTGGAGCATGCGCACTGGGCTATTTTTCAGCCCGGCGCATGCACAGTTCAATCGACGTGGGGGCGCGCTTAATTTGAATACAAGCCGCCCCCTTTGAATTACGCGGCCATACGCCGGGCCATTTACACTACGCCGCCGCAAATTACGGAGCAAGTGCTTGGAGAATACAGCACTTGCTCCAGTAAGTTGCGGTGGCGTAGTGTAAATGGCTTACACTACGCCAACGCGGGATCTACGAGAATCTGGCCCTCTGTCTTTATTTGGCCCTGAAGAAGGGGATATCTTGTAACTTCTAAAGGCAGGGCTGTCCTAATGAGGGCACACCTGGGTACTGCCCAGAGGCCCTAGCTGCATGGGGGCCCCTGAACTTTCCCCAAAGCAGCTGGTCCTTGAGCCCACGCTTCCCTGTAATTGAGGGCCCCATGATAGAGAGTGATAGATACACAGGGGAGGCAGTCTGCCTCCTACCTACTTGATGTCTGTTTACCAGCTCTGTCATCATTGTAGGGGCCCCAGAGTATTACTTTGCCCAGGGGCCCATGATGCTATTAAGACGGCCCTGCCTGAAGGGTGTTGACACTTTCCTCGTGAATTCAAACAACATATTAGACATTTTAAAGTCTTGTACACACTACTAGTTTTTTTTTTCTGTTCAACCCAGCAGGCTCAGGTTGGAGCCTCTGTACTAACAATCCGATGTTAGAACAGTGATCTCTCCTGCTGAGCTCTTATGTTCTGACAGAGGGGCCACGCCCCGCCATTGGCTGAGAGCACTGATCAAGAGCCAGATGGCAGACCTTTGTTATGTCAAGAGCCTTCGACAGAAGCTGGTCGAATGGCCAGCTTCTGTCTGGCCGACTGCCGTACATACGGGCTGAACGTCGCCCGGTTTCTATTAGACATGTGCACACTAAAATATTTTGTTTCAGAATTTCGTTTTCATCCGAAAAATAAATTTATTTAGTTACTCCCGAAACTTGTTTTTATTTCTTTCTATTTTTCGTTGGAAATTGCATTCGTCCGAAAATCCAAACAAATTAAGGTTGAATCTGTCATTGAAGGCTTATGGTGTCTGTCGAATGTTTAAAGAAGACTCGACGGAGCAGCGAAACTGTACGACGCCGCAATCATACTTTTCCGGTCGAATGTTCCGCCTACAAGCTATAGTAGAATTCTAATGTTGTATGACTAGTAATAATTATATTTATTAATTATTATTACTAGTCAACTAACATTAGAATTTTTCTATAGCCTATGGGCCGAGCATTTGACTGGAAATGTATTATTGCGGCATCTACAGTTTTGCTGCTCCGTTGAATCTTCTTAGAACTGTCAACAGACACCATAAGCCTTCAATGACAGATTCAACGTTTGTATGTTTTTCGATGCTTTGTTGAATCTTCGTCGTTCATGTTGAATTGTCAAGTTAGTTTTAGCTATTTTACTGCTCCTCCTCTTTGGTTAAAATCAGCCAATAACATTCATTATCATCATTATTTTTATTTCACTTCCCCCACCCAATTCCAGCAGCGATCTTTTCTCTCTATAATGTCGAATCTTTTCTCTCTATAATGTCGAATCTTTTCTCTCTATAATGTCAAATCTTTTCTCTCGAGTTAAGGTTATGGCACAATCGACAAACGAAAATAAAGCATTTGTTTACGTCGGATCTTTCGGTTTTCGTATTCTGTGCGTTTGTTTTCGTTTGTTAATCTCCCTGGCGGTATGATTCTGTCTGGAATTACGTACCAAAAGCGGTACAATTATTTGCAAGGAAATTTGGCGTTTTATACTGTAGGCCTGCAATTCTTAGGAATAACTCATTTAAATCTGACCAAACAAGAGTCTAGTAGGCATCCCGGGTATGAAATTTTTTTTAAAATAAAATGATAAATTATAATATAATAAATAATTATAAATAATTATAACAAATAATAATATAATTATAATAAAAATTATTCAATAATGTAATCAACTCAACATCACTGAAATTTGCTCAGTTGCAGAATTGTCGCTGTCATTACTTTTATTTTTTTATGACGAATTTCCCCACAAATCGCTATTGTACAATTCTGCAAGTGATTATAATTTATTATCGCTGTTTTCTAGCTGCTCTAAAACCATTTTTGACATAAAGGGACACTTTTGGTTGCTATGGACAATCTACAGTTTGCAGGCAGAAAGAACAGTTTTTATTATATAAAAGAACATGTAGGACACTGGGCAGACCACTAGGGACAAGGGGGTGTGTATTTTTTACATACAGTACTATAATCTATAAGATTACAGTATACTGTATGTATTGTGTTTGTTTACCTTTTTGAATTTGGCGCCGTTCTCCGCCCCCGTGCGTCGTAACGTCGCAGGGAACGGAGATCGGCGGCACACGGGGACACTGTGAATCGAGCGAGGACCCGCTCGCTCACACAGCGCGGTGGCATCGCTGGATCCAGGGACAAGGTAAACCAAGCATGTGGATTCAGCGAGAAGATAAGCCGCGCCGCTGCACGCTCTGCACATCTACCCCGAGCGTGACTCGGGGATACCGATCCTAACATGAAAAAAACACCCCGTGTCACGCTCGGGGATACCGCCAAGGAGGCTACAATGATAACGAAAATACCTGAGATTCGGACGAAAATGCATTCGGACGAAAACTAATGCACACGTCTAGTTTCTATTGAACCGGCTGATGCCGACATTTGGCCCATGTGTACTAGGCTTTAGGCATTAGCAAGAAGGACTTGACAAGAATGCTAAATCTTTCCTAACTTATCTAAGACAAAAATAAATAGCTATACATACACCTTAAACAGAAGCTATATGTTTGCCTATTTCTTAAATGAAGGAGAAAGTCTAAATCCTTTAAAACTATAAAACAATATTTATTATGGATTCAGCTCCAAAAATGGTGGTCTACACAGCAAAGAGGCAAGAGGTAGACACTGGAACATAAAATGCCCAAACAAACCACATAAACAAGATTCATGGGGAGTCCACAGGGTCGTCATATAATCCCTGCTATGAAATATGTGTCGTTTTTTAGCAGTGTAAACAAACGTGAAACAAATATGTATTCTCTAAGTGCTGGTGGCGAATGCCAAGTTTACATTCTCGTTAATGTGTTATGTTTTGCAAGCCGTGGGGTGTGACAAGGAGGACACGGCCCCAAATTCACCTTTCCGTTAACCTTGTGGTTAACAACATAAGCTAAACTAAATTAAACAAAATATTTGGAGGAATCAGATTGTATATGGAAAGTTTAGCATTTGGTATTATTTTACAGTGAACTGTTTATATGTGCTCCCAGAATTTTGTTTCTTTTCTCCAAAAAAACCTTCTACAAATCTTCATGGGGCAGATGTGTGTAAACTGTCCTCGGTAATGATCAGGGGAAGCACCCTGTCCCTGAGAACCTCCAAGTCACAAAGATAAGGTCTGCTCATTGAATTTACTACATTCATTTAAGGTTCTTGAAGGCGAAGATTAAGAAAAATTCCAGCAATAGACATTAAATTCCATTATGTCCATACAGCAATTTTCTCTGTTAAAAAAAAATGAAAAAATGGGTCATAAACACTTACATTTATGTGTGAATATTTTATATTTAAATGATATACTCATATTTACAGTATAAGTGACTCTTACATTCATCAACATAAGCGTGCGCCAAGGGCGTGCAGAGTGTGCCTAGGCACACCCTATTCACCCTGTGTGACTCAGATTACCCCAGGTGATATTTAGACAAATCCTCTCAACTGGGCTCCTAAAAAAATTGTAAAAAAAATAAAAATAATATAAAAATAAAATTGTAAAAAAAAATTACAAATAGAAAATTATAAAAAAAAAAAAAAAAAAAAACGACTGACAACGTCCACTGCCCTACTGACACCAACTTCTGCTCCACTGACACCATCCATTGCCCTATATATATATATACAGTGCCTTGCGAAAGTATTCGGCCCCCTTGAACTTTGCGACCTTTTGCCACATTTCAGGCTTCAAACATAAAGATATAAAACTGTAATTTTTTTTGAAGAATCAGCAAGTGAATCATGAAGTGGAACAAAATTTATTGGATATTTCAAACTTTTTTAACTAATAAAAAACTGAAAAATTGGGCGTGCAAAATTATTCAGCCCCTTTACTTTCAGTGCAGCAAACTCTCTCCAGAAGTTCAGTGAGGATCTCTGAATGATCCAATGTTGACCTAAATGACTAATGATGATAAATAAAATCCACCTGTGTGTAATCAAGTCTCCGTATAAATGCACCTGCACTGTGATAGTCTCAGAGGTCCGTTAAAAGCGCAGAGAGCATCATGAAGAACAAGGAACACACCAGGCAGGTCCAAGATACTGTTGTGGAGAAGTTTAAAGCGGATTTGGATACAAAAAGATTTCCCAGGCTTTAAACATCCCAAGGAGCACTGTGCAAGTGATAATATTCAAATGGAAGGAGTATCAGACCACTGCAAATCTACGAAGACCTGGCCGTCCCTCTAAACTTTCAGCTCATACAAGGAGAAGACTGATCAGAGATGCAGCCAAGAGGCCCATGATCACTCTGGATGAACTGCAGAGATCTACAGCTGAGGTGGGAGATTCTGTCCATAGGACAACAATCAGTCGTATACTGCACAAATCTGGCCTTTATGGAAGAGTGGCAAGAAGAAAGACATTTCTTAAAGATATCCATAAAAAGTGATTGTGTCCCACTTGCTGTTGATTCTTCAAAAAAAAATATTACAGTTTTATCTTTATGTTTGAAGCCTGAAATGTGGCAAAAGGTCGCAAAGTTCAAGGGGGCCAAATACTTTCGCAAAGCACTGTATTTATTTTTTACACATACATACATACATATATATATATATACATACACACACGCACGCACGCACGCACGCACGCACGCACGCACGCACGTGTGTTTGAGATTTGGGGCACACACCTTAATGCAATAGGCTGCACACACTTATGTTCATCTAACATTCACTGCAGGTGAATCTTCCATGTTCATGTGTTTTAAAGGACCACCAGTAAATTTTTGGTGAAAGTTAGGCCCCGTACACACGACCAGTTTCCTCGGCAGAATTCAGCTTCCGACCAAGTTTCTGGCTGAATTCTGCCGAGAAACCCGGCCGTGTGTACACTTTCGGCCGAGGAAGCCGACGAGGAGCTCGGCGAGGAAATAGAGAACATGTTCTCTATTTCCTCGTTGTTCTATGGGAGCTCTCGCCCCGTTGAGCTCCTTGGCGGCTTCAGTGCTGAACTGGCCGAGGAACTCGATGTGTTTGGCACGTCGAGTTCCTCGGCCGTGTGTACGAGGCCTTACATTGTTCATTGCTTTATGAATATGCTTTTTACAGTGTAAGTTCATCTTTTCACAAAAAAATTAAAAGGTGAACTAACACCCTACATCCTCCCCACCCTCGGGTTACTGCTGCACCTACCTTCATTTGTGATTAGCTATCATGGCTCATAAAGCTGGTGTAGCCATCTGAGGATTTGAAATCTCTGCTCTTCTTCCCCTTCTCTCTGTAGGGCTTCTAGGTCGAATCAGTAATTCTGATTCATCAAACCAGTCACATACAGTATTCTGGTGCTCACCAATAGGTGATCCATCCTGGAAGCCCTACCGAAAGAAGGGGAAGAAGAGTACCCAGACAACTTGTAGTTGTAGACGCGGCATAAGTCTTTTATGACGAAACTGTGCGGAAACCATCTGAAGTGAACGTGTGACGTATCAAGACCGATCAAGGAAGCAGAGATCCAGGAAGGAACAGCAGGATTTAGAAATAAGCAAGTTATTTCTAAATCCCGCGATAACACACGGCAGACCTCCGCAATGTCTCCTGGGAAACAATGCCAAAAGCTCCCAGGAGACATTGCGACATCGAGGAAGTGACGGAATACCCGCACACTACCCGATGACTCCATATACAGGAAGCGGCCAGTAACATAAAGGATTACTAAGGTTCGCATGCCCCTGACAGTGACTCGAGCTGGGCATCGCCGCTTAGTCAAGGATTGGCTCGGGCGGCTCGGCTGCTCTAGTCCTGCAAAGGGAACTGAGTTCCTGCTGTGAAAAAAGTGCAGGAACTCCGTTCCCACGCGTTCCCGCAGGACTTGAGCCCTGCTTCCGAGCATGCGTCGACTTGATTCTGAACATGCATGTTTTTTTCTCCATCGGAGTTCCACACAGACAAATGGAATTTCCAATAGAATTTTTTTCCGTCGTGTTCTCTTTCTAAATTCCAACGGAAAAAAGTTTGATGGGGCACACACACACGGCCAGAATATCCGAAGAAAAAATTCCATGTGACTTTTTCCATCGGAAATTCCGATTGTGTGTACAAGCCATTATACACCAAAAAATATAGTAATTTAATCCATTTTGGAATAAAGCTGCAACATAACAAAATGTGTAAAACGGGAAGCACTGTGGGCCAGATCCACAAAAGGGATACAACGGCGTATCTGCTGATACGCCGTCGTATCCCTGTTTCTATCTATGCGACTGATCCACAGAATCAGTTACGCATAGATAGGCAGAAGATCCGACAGGTGTAATAGTTTTACACTGTCGGATCTTAGGATGCAGTACCGCGGCCTCCGCTGGGGGGAGTTTGCGTCGTAAACCAGCGTCGGGTATGCAAATTAGGAGTTACGGCGATCCACGATGGTTTTTCGCGTTCGATACGTCGCCGCTAGTCTAGTTTCCCGTCGCAAATTTACACTTTTTTTTTTGCTGCCCTAACTTTAGTCAGCAAGTGTATTGCTGTCTAAAGTATGGCCGTCGTTCCCGCATCGAAATTTAAAAAGAATTACGCTACGCGCGTCGCCGTTCGAAAAAATTACGTCACGGCGCGCAAAGCACGGCGGGAGTTCGGAAATGGAGCATGCGCAGTACATCCGGCGCGGGAGCGCGCCTAATTTAAATGGGACTCGCCCCATTTGAATTGGCCCGCCTTGCGCCGGCCGGATTTAGGATACACCGCCGCAAATTTCCAGGTAAGTGCTTTGTGGATCGGGCACTAACTTGGAAAAATTGCGGCGGTGTAACTTAAATACGAAAAGTTAAGTTGCGCCCGGGCTTCGTGGATCTGGCCCTGTGAATACTTTCCGGATGCACTGTGTGTGATAATATATATATATATATATATATATATATATATATATATATATAATGTTTTTTTTCTTTTTTTAATAAACTTTAATCTAACGAAATACATATTTCAAGGTTGTTTTCTAAAAACCCAAGTAAGTCACCCCTTTACAACCAATCAGACGGCTTGCTTCTTTCCAAAAAAATGACACCTGATTGGTTGCTATGTGAAATTCTCTATGCTTGCCCCATCGTTCCCTTTTCCAGATTTTGTATATCAGCCCAGAATTTCCAGGGTGCCAGGAATACAGCTTAAATCTTCAAACAAATAAATAATAAAAAAAAAAAGAGCTGAAATAATATATTGCCTTCAGATGTTTGAGGTGAATATTTAAAGAAGTTTTCTTTCAGGCAGCCATATCACATGCCTTACACTTCTAAAGACCTTTGCTTTTTAACTAAACGTTCTCTTATCTTTTTAATTTAGCGTAGTCCCTTGTCCGCCTTTGTACTTTATTTTGGACTATCTGATAACATATAATGGAAAACATGTCTGTATGTTCCTAGCGGTCCTTGTTGCATATTTCAAAAGCTTGGAGCAACAATTTTCAGTCACTTTCATTAAAGTTAATTTAAAAAAAAAAAAAAAACACAAACAAATTTCTCTCAAAAAAAATGTCAGTATGTACTAAGTGGACTCCTTTATGTTCTGTTTGATAAACTACCTCATATAAATGCAAATTTTTACTTTCTGTCAAAACCAGGTGGGACAGAAAAATGTGATTATACAAATAACTGCGGATAGGAAAACTTTGACTTGTAATATTGAGTCAAGCGGCGTTTATCTGTTCGGCTTTGATGTGTATTTTTACTTCGACCTTCAGTCTGACAAATTGAAAAGAGACTGTTTGACATAAAACCTTAGCGGTATGAGAAATTATTTTAGTGTGTTCCTTCTGTGAAGAATGGCCAGTTACGCCGTATTCTGCTGTAAAGCCCCACTGGGATGTTTCCTGTAGAGGATTGGGACAGCTGCCTGAACCCCGATTGAAGTCTCACACCTTTTTTTAGCCCTGTACCCCCTGCATGTTATGATTTGTAACATGTAGAGCTTCGAAAAACCATAACATTCCTTATTATCATAGTAAAAATGCTACTTCCTGCTTCCCGCTTCACACTGCAGTGCCCTGTGATGGCCTAGCTGAGTATTAGCCACACCCCTCACTCAGACTTGTATTGCAGAGAAGACAAGGGGGCGTGACTGAGCAGATCTATTATTAGGTTTTTCCACATTTTACTGGCTGGAAGCTGAAGATTGGACAGTTTGAATGGAAAGTGAATAACCGATTTGCTTTTGACTGCTGATGATTGCGTGTGTTTGCATCTGTTTTCTCTTTGGGGTCTTTGCTAGATGCTTTTACCCCCTTCCATATACCTTATACACTAATGCCGCGTACAGACGGTCGTTTTTTTGTGATGAAAAAAAAACTACGTTTAAAATCATGAAATAAAACGACGAAGTTTTTGAAACTTCATTTTCAAAAACGACGTTGCCTACACACCATCGTTTTTCCAAAATGCTCTAGCAAAGTGAGGTTACGTTCACCACTCTTTTCCATTGAAGCTCGCTTCATAACTAGCTTCTGAGCATGCGCGGGTTTAAAAACGTTGTTTTAAACGTCGTTTTGCCCACACACGGTCATTTTTTGTGAAACAAAAAACGACGTTTTGAAAAACGGCACAAAAAATTTGAGCGTGTTCGAATTTTTTTTTGGTAGTTTTTCAGAAGACATAAAACAACGTTTTCCCCCACACACAGTCATTTTAATTGACGTTTTCAAAAACTTCGTTTTTTTTTCATCACAAAAAACAACCGTCTGTACGCGGCATTATACCCCCTTCCTGCCCAGGACAATTTTCAGCGCAAAATTTTTATAATTTTTCTTCACACAAATAGAGATTTCTTTTGGTGGTATTTAATCGTCGCTGGGTTTTTTATTTTTTGCTAAACAAATGAAAAACCATCGAAAATTGAAAAGAAAAAAAACCTTTTATAGTTTGTCTTAAAATGTTGCAAACAGGTGATTTTTCTCCTTTACTGATGTGTGCTGATGGAGCTGCACTGATGGGCACTGATAGGCGGCACTAGTGGGCACTGATAGGCTGCATTGAAGGGTACTAATTATTGGCACTGATAGGTGGCACTGATAGGTGGCATTGATGGGCAGTGATAGGTGGCATTGATGAGGCTGAACTGATGAGCACTGGTGGGCACTGATAGGTGGCACTAATGAGTACTGATAGGTGGTACTGGTAGCTGGCATTGATAGAAAAAAGAGAACTGCGCCAACTAATAAATATACTCAGCAAGCAAGGCAGGTATAAATATAACAGAATGAACAAAAGTCCAAATGAAAGTTGAATATTGAATGGACGCCTTAGATAGTGAAGCTCAGGACGAACACCCAGGTGCACTTGACATCCGTGGAAACCACTACCACATGGAAAGCTGCTTACCAGATTGCGGATAAACAACAGCAGTGTATAATGATCCAACAGCAAGATGAAACCAGGGTGAACAGAGCCACAGTGGAGTTATCCTCAGAATGTGAAGACTCAGATCCGTATCAGACGACCGATCCGTGGGTCATAACATAATTGAAAGAAACCGGACCATAGCGTGATAACGTTTAAAAACCAGGTTTAATAAGTATAAAATCTTACTCACAGACATCCGAAAAATGTAAGCATGTAACAAACAAATGACGGCCGGCACAATAGGAGCCCTTCCTCCTTGCGTTGAACGCGATGACATCACTGCACGCCGTCCCAGACGCGTTTCGTCATAAGTCTGAAGTTTTCAATGGGCATTGATAGGCGGAACTGATGGGCACGGATAGTGGGCACTAATATGCAGCACTGGTGCTGCATGTGGTATCATTTTTGAAGCAAAGCCGAAGCAAAAGCAAAAGCAAGGTGTAAACAGGACTGTAAGCTCACAATTTTATTTAGTGATAGGAGCTTTGACTGGCGTTCAGAGAGCTTTAACAAAGCCTGTCTGAAGCTGATAGGACACACCTATTTATCTAATCCTTCTATATCCAGCCGCAGCAATATTAACAAGGCCTTTAGACAGGGGTGTCCTAATGAGAGGGCACACCTGGGCACTGCCCCGGGGCCCCAGCTGCATGGGGGCCCTGCACTTTCTCCAAAGCAGCTGGTCCTTGAGTCCACGTTGCCCGGATTCAGAGTGCTGGGGGGATATCTGGGGTGTAGAGGGGTCAGAGTGCTGGGGGGATATCTGGGGTGTAGAGGGGTCAGAGTGCTGGGGGGATATCTGGGATGTAGAGGGGTGAGAGTGCTGGGGGGATATCTGGGATGTAGAGGGGTCAGAGTGCTGGGGGGATATCTGGGATGTAGAGGGGTGAGAGTGCTGGTGGGATATCTAGGGCATAGAGGGGCCATAGTGCTGGGGAGGCATCAATCTAGCAGATACAGTATGCAATAGGCTGCGCACACCTATGTCTGCAAGACACTCATACCAAGTCACATTCAGGTATCTACAATGCTTGCATATTAAAGTAAAATGTAAAGCCTCGTACACACGATCAGATTTTCCGACAGGAATTGTGTAATGACAGGCTGTTGTCTAATAATCTGACCATTTGTACGCTCCATCGGACAATTGTTGTCAGATTTTCCGGCAACAAATGTTGGATAGCACGCTTTAAAATGTTCCGACAACAAATGTGTGATGTCGGATTATCCGATCGTGTGTACACAAGTGCTTCGCAAAAAAATCCAAAGTACAAACACGCATGCTCAGAAGCAATGCTAACCATAACACAACATTGGCAGAAGTTGCCCAGAGGGTGGCGCTAAAGAGCTGAAAAAACACATCGTTTCATGTTTGTTGGCTGACAATTCTTTGCCGTTTGTATGCAATACAAGTTCACGGCCAACGCCCTTCAGGACAAAAGTCCTCCGCGTTGTCCGATGGAAATACAAGGCTTTAGGGTGCATTAATGACTACAGAGCTACATTAATTTGTGTATTTTATATCTGCCTTGACTTTAGCTTGAAGGGTGTCTTGGAAAACTATTTTTTTTTGTTTTTCAGTACAGATAAACCGTTCAAGCAGTACGCACTTAATAACCATTTTTTTAAATAAATAAATCTTGTATTTGCGTGTTATGGAAGCCATATGACAGCAGTGTAAAAAATTCACAACGATCTCCTGCTGAACGCATTTAATAAATGTCTCTTTTTTTAGTGAAATTACAGGAAACAAATTCATCATGTACAGAATGCATCTGCGCCGTCCTGACAGGTATTAGAACGTCGCAGGGAGAAAAAAAAAGAAAAGAAATAACCGCCAAGAAATAACAATTAAGGTAAAGTTATGCTGCCTGTTTGTTTTTGCTGTATTTTGATCATTTTAGAGATGCTATTTAAATGTAAATGACTTGTCTGGGCTCTGTAATGACACCCAATTGTAAGCAATTTCACTTATGTGTATACAAATGCAATCTGCAAGCTTAACATGCTCGCAGGCCTTGTAGGCAAGTCAGCATTACAGCGCAGCTAAACGGAGACAGCTGAAAGTGAATTATCTGGGAATCACCTGACGTCTCCAATTAGTTAATTAACAATTACGTTTCAGAAGACGGAGACGCTAAAAAAAAGCAGCTATTTAAGACCCCATTCACACTTTGTGTAGTGGAGACTTGGGGCTAGATTCATTTAGCCCGCCGTAAGTTTTTGCGGGGGTAGCGTATCTCAGATACGCTACGCCGCCGTAACTTAGTGAGGCTGGGGCTGGATTCACAAAGAACCTGCGCCCTAAGTTACGGCAGCGTAAATCTGCCGGCGTAAGCGCGCCAAATTCAAATTGAGAAGAGGTGGGCGTGTTTTATGTAAATAAAACATGACCCCACGTAAATGACGTCTCTAACGAATGGCGCATGCGCCGTCCGTGAACGTATCCCAGTGCGCATGCTCCTAATCACGTCGCAAATAGTCAATGCTTTCGACGTGAACGTAATTTACACAAAGCCCTATTCGCGAACGACTTACGCAAACGATGTAAACGACGCACAATTCGACGCTGTCCCGACATCCATACTTAAAGCGGAGTTCCGGACACAATTTCACTTTTTAAATATAAATACCCCTGTAATACACAAGCTTAATGTATTCTAGTAAAGTTAGTCTGTAAACTAAGGTCCGTTTTGTTAGGTTGTTGCAGCATTTAGACACTTTATAAAATAGAAATTGACTGGGGCTATCTTAAGTGTGGGCATCATCAAGCCAGACTGTATGACTTCCTGGATTTCAGCCTTGCAGATCTCGCACATGCTCAGTGCTGCACAAGCAGTGTCAGATCAGGTTTCAACACCTGTGCTGTCCAAGTCACATGATTCTTTGAGACTGGGGAGTGCACAGACTCCTGGAAAGTTACACCCACTACATTCCCAGGAGTCTGTGCGGTGTAGGTTAGGAAGCATTAAGCACCTAGGTGCAGGAAGAGGGAAGATTAACTATTCTGCCTAGCAACAACACTTTGAAGGCATCTAAAAAAAAAAAAAAAATTCGTAAAGGACTAATGACATTTTTTTAAAACTACTGATGTAATGTTATATTTATGGGTGGAACTCCACTTTAACATTGGCTATGCCTCATATAGCAGGATTAACGTTACGCCAGGAAAAAGCCTTACGCAAACGATGTAAAAAAATCAGCCGGGCGCACGTACGTTTCTGAATCGGCGTATCCAGCTCATTTGCATATTCTACGCTGAAATCGACACCTAACGGCCAGCGTAAATATGCACCCTAAGATACGACGGCGTAGGAGACTTACGCCGCTCGTATCTTAGCCTAATTTAAGCGTATCTGGTTTCCAGAATACTCTTAAATTTACGACGGCGCAGATTCAGAGTTACGACGGCGTATCTACTGATACGCCGGCGTAACTCTCTATGAATCTAGCCCTTGCTTTCCCGCTTACGGTTTTGTGTTGACCATTTTCTCGCGATTCCGCAGGTCACTTCAGTGGGCTTCCCTGCGCATTTGTCTTTCCAAAAGAAGCTCCTGCTCCTTTTTTTGGTGACAAGCTTCCCACGATTTTTAAAGGTGCGTTTTGTCGCAATTGCGTGATTCTGTTGCATGACAATGAATAGCGCCCAAATGCGAGTCGTGTGCTTTGCAGTGGCGTGCGATTTCAAATTCGCCAAGTGTGAATGGTGACTGAGCTAGGGTTGCCACCTCATCCCTTTAAAACCGAACCGAACATATATCTATTACACAGGTTCTGTGGCTGATTAAAGCGGAGCTCCACCCAAAAATGGAGCTTCCGCTTTTCGGAACCCCCCCCTCCGGTGTCAAATTTGGCACCTTTCTGGGGGAGGGGGGTGCAGATACCTGTCTAATGCTGGCCATACGCTCTACGAAAAATCGTCCGAACGAACTTTTGAAAATCGAACGTTTGGTCGTGAGCGCAAACGATAGTGCCATCATGTAATGACCGATAAATCGTTCAGTGGACATAAATATAAAAATATATATATATTTTTTTTACATATACCTAGTGCAGAAACACATTAATCTTCCGATTTATCGTTCGTTCGGCAGACAATTTCCAAACTTGTCCTTCGTTTTTTCGGCTCAAAAAACGTTCCGACGTTTATCGATTTTGTGCCCATTAACAGTTCGAAAAACGAATGAACCGTCTGAACGACCGAATTTCGGCCAATTTTTCGTATAGCGTATGGCCAGAATTAGACAGGTATTTGCACCCACTTTCGGGAACAACTCGTGCAGCAGACATGCCCCTACCCGCAGCCCCGTTGTCTCCTGGGAAATACATTGTTCCCAAGAGAAAGCGGGGACCAGTGACGACACGGCGCGCTACTCGCGCATGCGCAGTAGGGAATCGTCAGTATGATCTCATCATGTCACTGGTGGAGTCTTAATGAACCTATGAGAATCAATAGATCAAGTAGAGATAGTGGGATTGTAAAGGTGACAACACTTTCTATCAGAGTAATACAAACAACAATATTGTTAAAAACAATCACATTTATTTGGAAATCATTTAAAAGAATTTGGGCTAATTCCCTAAAAACATAGGGCCAGCAGACCAAATAAGAACCACCAATGGCGTTCTTAAGACATGTTCGCTTGAAGAAGGACCATTCCACGCTTAAGTGAAGAAGAAAGAAGACTGGGACCCACCATGTCACATGACCACAGATTCAGGAAATTAGTTATGGCATTTCGTTAGTTAAAAAAACAAAGATCATTTAACTGGTAGACTAACTAGAAGGAAGTGGGATGGGTAGAGTTTAGACGGAGGATTAAGCTGAAGCTCAGCACTAAAGCTCACAGTGCCTTGAAAAAGTATTCATACCCCTTGAAATTTTCCACATTTTGTCATGTTACAACCAAAACCTTAAATGTATTTTATTGGGATTGTATGTGATAGATTGATACAAAGTGGCACAAGATTGTGAAGTGGAAGGAAAATTATAAATGTTTTTCAAATGTATTTACAAATAAATATCTGAAAAGTGTGGCCTGCATTTGTATTCAGCCCCACTCTGATACCCCTCAAATAACTAAAATCTAGTGGAACAGAGTCCATTTGTGTGTAATTTAAACTAAGTTTAAATACAGCTGTTCTGTGAAGCCCTCCGAGGTTTGTTAGAGAATCTTAGTGAACAAACAGCATTAAGAAGGCCAAGTAACACACCAGATAGGTCAGGGATAAAGATGTGGAAACGTTTAAAGCAGGATTAGGTTATAAAAAAATGTCCCATGATCACGTTACAGAGCACTGTTCAATCCATCAGGTGGTAAAATCTGTCCACAGGACAACTATTAGTCGTGCTTTCCACAAATCTGTCCTTTATGGAAGAGTGGCAAGAAGAAAGCCATTGTTGAAAGAAAGCCATAAGAAGTCCCGTTTGCTGTTTGCGTGGAGGACACAGGAAGGTGCTCTGTTCAGATGAGACCAAAATTTTACTTTTTGGCCTAAAAGTAAAATATGTGTGGCGGAAAACTAACACTGCACATCACCCTGAACACACCATCTGCACTGCGAAACATGGTGGTGTCAGCGTCATGTTGTTAGGATGCTTTTCTTCAGCAGGGACAGGGAGGCTGGTCAGAGTTGATGGGAAGATGGATGAAGCCAAATACAGGGCAATCTTGGATGAAAACCTGTCAGGCCCCATACACACGACCAAGTTTCTCGGCAGAATTCCGCCAGAAACTCAGTCGGAGCTGGATTCTGCCGAGAAACTCGGTCGTGTGTACACTTTTCATCGAGGAAGCCGACGAGGAACTCGTCGGGCCGAAAATAGAACATGTCTATTTCCTCGTTGTTCAATGAGGAAAGTCGGCCCGCCGAGATCCTCGGCGGCTTCCACACTGAACTCGACGCACTACAGTCCATTTACCATGGTTTCCTATGGAACACGTTCTGTAGTGCAAAGCTGCAAAAAGCACTAAAAATGCATAGGTGTGAATCCAGCCTTAGAATGGCCCAGTCATAGTCCAGACCTAAATCCAATTGAGAATCTGTCGCAAGACTTAAAAATTGCTGTTCACAGACGCTCTCCATCCAATCTGACAGAGATAGAGCTATTTTGTAAAGAAAGAATGGGCAAAGCTGGTAGAGAAATCCTCAAAAAGACTTGCAGCTGTAATTGCAGTGAAAGGTGGTTCTACAAAGTATTGAGGGGGGGGGGGGGTGTGGGGGCTGAATACAAATGCACACCACACTTTTCACATATTTATTTGTAAATAATTTTTAAAACTATTTATCCTTTTCCTTCCAGTTCACAATTATGTGCCACTTTGGTTAGTACGCAAAAGCATCGGTTAAAAACCTGTGCATGCTCAGAATCAAGTCGATGCATGCTTGGAAGCATTGAACTTCATTTTTCTCTGCACGTCGTTGTGTTTTACGTCACCGCGTTGGACTCGATCGTTTTTTTACCTGATGGTGTGTAGGCACATCAGACCATCAGTCAGCTTCATCGGTTAACCGATGAGAACGGTCCTTCGGACCATTCTCATCGGATGGACTGATCGTGCGTACAGGGCTTATGTTTAATTAAATGAACTGATTGAAAAAATAAAAAATAAAACTATTTTTTACTTCTTTAAGGTGTGTGTGTGTTTTGTATTTAGTTGTTTCATTCATTTAATTTAGTGCTTAAGTTGTATTTGTCCTTTTCTCCTTTTTTCTGCATTTGATTTTTTGTGTGTATTTGATTCTGTGTGTAACCCTGGGGCTGCCTGTATTTGATTTTTGTATTCAGATTTGATTTGATTTGTGTCACCTTATATTTTTAACCTTTGTTTCCTTTTTTTTTTCCCCCTTCTGCCAAAAAACATAACATAATAAGATGAATAAGGGGCATTTTCTGGCACAAGAACAGGTCCAGGATAATTGAAGGACTTTTTGTAACCATCAGCAGTCATTAAAAGCCCATTGCACCCCTATAAGCCACCAACAAATTACTATAATTTCCCCTTTTCTATTGACTCCAATGGATTTTGGCAAATACCGTATTTGCCGGTGTATAAGATGACTGGGCGTATAAGACGACCCCCTAATTTTCCAGGAAAAATGTTGGTTTTGGGATATACTCGCCATATAAGACTACCCCCTTCCTACTAGTCTTTCTGGAAGCTGAGGGGTATCCGGAACCGCTGACAGAAACAGGCTTTTTTCAAATCTCACTGTGCCATTACATTACATGCCCCCACTGTGCCATCACTTGCGTCCACTGTGCCATCACTTGCCCCCACTGTGCCATCACTTGCCTACACTGTGCCATCACTTGCCCCCACTGTGCCATCACTTGCCTACACTGTGCCATCACTTGCCTACACTGTGCCATCACTTGCCCCCACTGTGCCAACTGTGCCATCACTCACGTTTTGCTGATTTGTTTCCAGGCCGGTGACAGTCTCCGTGCTGCGAGCGTCCATGATTTGAAAGCCGCACCTTCTTCTCAGCGTGTCCTGTGATAGGCGGAACACAAATTTTCCCAGCAGCACCTCTGTTCTGTGTTCCGCCTATCACGGACGTCCTCTCGCCCGATAATGAGAAGGCATCTGTGATAGGAGGAACAGAGGCGCTGCTGGGAAGATTTGTGTTCCGCCTATCAAGTAGCGGCATTTAAATCATGGACGCTCGAAAGCACGGAGACTGTCACCGGCGTATAAGACGACCCCCGACTTTGGATGCATTTTTTTGCATCCAAAAAGTCGTCTTATACGCCGGAAAATATGGTAGTAAAATTTGAGCAAAGCCTCCAGATTTTTACCATAATATTGGGGAAAGGAAATCAAGAAACCTTAATCTCTGGTCAGGGAGCATATTATTTAATATGGATGTCTGTGTCATCACTGCCTTTTCTCTTGCAGTTGAGGTTGGATTAGCAATTCTTTATATTTTTGCTTCCGTGACGTACATCCTTATATAATGGCCAACTCTCCATTTTTTTTTTACGGATTTTGCTTAACAGTGTTACAGTGCCGTTCAAAAGAAATGATTAGTTTATAGGAGGAAGGAGTGGATCAATTGTTCTGGGTTTCATTATTATTTAGAATTCCTATGTTTCTCTACACAGCAGCAGCTCCTCTGTTGGTACCAGTCAAGTATATCTTGTTATTTTATAAGAGGACCCTTTGGCTTATGCAGAGGATAGGGCTTAGCATAATTAAAGGTATGGCTATTCTTCCATAACTTTAAATTGTATCAGATAAAGTACATGTTTCTCATGCTAATTTCCTGTGTTCCCATTAACCCTTGTCGTATATCTCAGCTGCTCTGCAGCCTATGGCTATCTGTGAAGGTGTGTAAAAAGGTGCAAATGCTCTTCAGCCAATGAAACAGCTTGCAGGTACTAAACTTTCCTGAGCTGTTGTCAGTAGAAGCAATGGGCCTTATTAAAGATGGAACTAAGTAGGGATAAACTGCTATGGCATGCTTGTATTGTATGCAGTGGCATAGCATGGGTTGTCAGCGCCTGGGGCGAGGCAAGTCATTTGTGCCCCCCCTGACCCATGGACTTGCCTATTTTCAGCTAGCTCCAGTCTGGTCACATGATCCACTGTGTAAGACATCGGTGGCTGTAGGGAAGAGGAGAGCATGCTTGATAATGACTGGTAAAGCCTGGAGTGGTGACATCATGCATATGTTACCATGTACCATCTGTTGTTGGCGCTCCCTCCTCTCCACACTTGTGACAACGCCCCTCAAACTTTTGCGCCCGGGGCTGTGGTCCCCCTTGCTACGCCACTGATTGTATGTGCTTGTGTGGATGTACACACATATAGTGAAAAGGATCCCTAAGCCACCTAGAAAATCATACACTGGTGTTCAATGCATGCTTTTGCAATGTAGTTTAAAGTGCAACTGTGACCTGACTATATTGGGTGGAGCTGGGGCCTTCCTATCATATTTGCAATTGAGCGGCTTTCAGTGTGCGCTTCCATCTCTGCTTCATGAAAAGTATCAGGGAAGACTAGCCCTGTGGGATTAGCACCTGACAGGGATTGAAACACCTGGAAGAATGAATTAATGGAGCTAGGATGTAAGGTAAACCCATGCTCTGGTGCCAAGCTGCTCTTGCATCCTGTTCCGAGGACCGCGAATATCAGCTCTACCCACCTATAGCATGTAAATCACCAGCCAGCTGCTATGGCACTCATGCCACTCCTTGCCTTACACTCTGTCCCCACCTTCAGAAGTGTTAGGCTGGAGGTGCAAGAGAGGCCTCTGCCACATTTCAGTCCTCGCCAGGTACGTGATATAGGAGCAGCACTTCATGTTTGGTGTTAAATACATTTTTGAGGCAATTGCGTTGTGTTATAAAGTGCTTGGCAGGCGCCTCCTGCCAGGAAGGGCATCCCAGTAAACAAAAAAGCTCCTCTGGAATTTCTTCTGTGCACCTTCACAGGCCAATACATGTTCCTTCTTGTGCACGCAGGAATTGGGCACATGCTCGCACATATGCACACCGGCGTGCTCACGTGCACTCATGACAGATGTTGGTGCCAGACGGGCTATCTAAACTGTGCCAGTGCACTGGATCAGTGCTGCTTTGGCCTCCAGTGTACCCGGAGTTCCCATGATCCTGTATATTGATTCCAGTTGCTGGCTTGTTCTCTGAACTCTGCTCCTGTATGTTTCATTGGTTTCTGTTTCTTATCGGTTCCAGACCCAGCTTGTACCCTGAGGGTGCCCTGTACTTGATACATCCTGGAAGTGTATGACCTAGCCTGCTTAACTATGCTACTTTGCCTACTGTCACCGGTACCCTGCTGATCCTGCTGACCTACTGTTCACAGGGCGGGTTCAAGGATTTTTGACACCCTAGGCGAAACCTAATTTTGCCTCCACCCCCCCTTGGCTCCACCCTGACTCCACCCCATTTTCCCTTCCCATGTATACCCCACCTTTATTGAAGCACCCATCAAATGCAGCCCACCAGCGCCCATCAAATGCATCCCACCAGCACCCATCAAATGCAGCTTACCAGTGTCCATTGATGAATGAATTCCTCCCGCAGGGCCAGTGCCGGGACGAGGTCATCTACCACCCGGGGCGAAGATGCCAAGTACAAATCCCCCCTCTCCCAGCTCAAATCCTCTCCCTTCCCAACTCCATTCTCCTAGCACAAATCTCCCTCCTGCCATTCCCCTCTCCTAGCACTTATTCCTCCCCCACACCAAATATCCCCTCCTTGCCGTAATCCTCCCAATCATCCCTACTAACACAAATCCTCCCCTCCCCAATTCCCCTTCCCAAATTCCCCTTTCTAACAGAAATCCACTCCCCTGCAAATTTCCTTTCTAAACCTAAATCCTCCCTGTCCCTCTAAGGCCTTGTACACACGACCGAACATGTCCGCTGAAATTGGTCCGTCTGACCAGTTTCCGCGGACATGTTCAACCGTGTGTAGAGCCTACCGGACAGTTTTCCGGCCTAGCGGACAGGTTTCTAGCGGACAAAAGTTTCTTAGCATGCTAAGAAACTTGTCCGCTGGAAGCCTGTCCGTCGGACATGTCCGAAGGGTTTGTATGACTCATCGGACATGTCCGCTGGCCCGAAATCCCGCGCATGCGTCAAATTGATTCGACGCATGCGTGGAAGCATTGAACTCCCGTGTCAGAGAACATCAGTGTTTTCTACGTCACTGCGTTCTCTGTCCGCGGGGATTTTGGTCTGATGGTGTGTACACACATCAGACCAAAATATCCCAGCAGACATGTCAGATGAAAACGGTGCGCGGACCGTTTTCATTGGACATGTCTGCTCGTGTGTACAAGGCCTAAATGCCCCTATCCCAACATAAATACCCCCCCAATCCCCTCCCCTAGCGCTATTCTATCTCCCCCTTATTTTTTCCTCCTAACACAAATCTCTTTAATCATCCCTACTAGGACAAACTCTCCCCCTTCCAAATCCCTTTTCCTAACAGAAATAATCTCTTTTAGTACAATTCCCCCTCCAAATCACCCATTTTAGCACAACCCCCCCCCCCCCAAGATCCCCACCTCTTCCCCTCCTGCCCACCCCTTGTCCTGGCCCTGCGCAGGGCTATTGTGTTCTGCCGATGGGGAGCCTTGACCACTGCTGGAGGCTATAGACGCCACCAGTGATCACACAATGATGGATTGACTTCAGTACAACCTGCCTGCCCCGCTGAACTGGCTGAGATTCGATCCATCTATAGCTGGCGTTAGCCTTCACTATAGAATAGAAAGAGTGAGAAAGAAGACTTTGGAGAAGGAACGCCCTCTTTACAACTTTGTCTTCTAGCCCCGATGACATCACATCTATGACCTCACTACCTTCCACTGTAATTTCTCTAATACGGCAACTATTTGAAGGGGTTATTTTTAAACAGCTGGAAAGGTTCCAGTCACATTGAATTACGCTCGATGTATTGTGTAAAGGATAACTGATTTGTTCATCACCAGCTTTTAAAAATCTCTTTTCAAACAACATGCTGTTTAAATTCACGTCTGGCAATTGTTTTCTAAATTCCGCTACAATAATGGCACCACACCCACCCCGTCATAAAATGTTTAATACTCCTTTGTCTCTCTCCTTGCTCGCTATTTTTTTTTCTCAGGGGTTTTATGGTAGAGGATGCATACCAAATTTATCCAGATGTTACTTGTTGAAAAAGCAGGAATTTCAGTACAGCTATCTCTGGATAAAAACTGTTTATTTTAACAGGCCGATTGCGCAACTCCCGTTTTTTTTATTATTTTTTTTCGGACCTCGGTGACCGTGTACTGTGTGCTGTTGGTAATGGTAGTACATTGTTTTTAGATGATTTTAGTCACTGTAGATGCTTAGCAGTCACCAGGGGAGCTGAAGTATTCCGCACCTGGTCTTGGAGCTGGACGCAGTGCGATCGTCCAATGACCGCCCGCTTTATCGCTCGAGTGACGATCACAAGCCAATCTGCTGTTTGGGAGAGCATAGAGAAGAGCCTCATGGGTCCCATAGCAACAGTTGCAACTTACTGATACAAAGTGACGTTATTACAGTAAACAAGCTGAGGGTGTTGGAAAAAATATCCCAGCTGCCGTGTGATACCTTGTAAAAAAATACAGTTAACCACTTCAGCCCCAGAAGAATTTACCCCCTTCCTGACCAGAGCATTTTTTTGCGATACGGCACTGCGTCCTTTTAGCTGACAATTGCGTGGTCGTACAACGTTGTACCCAAACAAAATTTACGTCCTTTTTTCCCCACAAATAGAGCTTTCTTTTTTTTTTTTTTTTTTCAAAGTGTATTTTGTGCGTGTACTCGAGAGAGGAGCCGGACTGCAGGAGTTGGGAGTAGGCATGCCTCCCCCAGAGGCAATCTGCCACCTTTCTCCATGCCCCAGGTGGCAATGGCGGGTGTGTGAGGGGGTCCTCCCACACAGCCCGCCCTACCTGCTCCGCTTTGAAGCCCAACGAGGCAGAGGGACTCCCTATAAGGGAGTGAGAGGATTTGCCCGCTCAACCAGCCCCGTTAGCCTCTCTTGTTTTAGAGACGGCGTGGTCAAAGTGCGTGCAAGTTAACCCAATTTCGAGTGCGTGTAAGTTTTACCTCTCCATCTCACCGGGTGCCCGATCGCGGTAAATATCGAGTTTGTGGGACCCGAGGGCACGCTCCTGTGGCGGGCATGCGTGCCCGCAAGGCAGCAAATTCAAAGGGACATACAGGTATGCCCATTTGCCTGTACGAGCCCTTCTGTCAATGTAAATGTGTGTGTGGCGGTCTACAAGTGGTTAAAGAAGCTGAACTCCAGGCTGATATAAAAGGCACAAAGTAACGCAGCTCAGTAATCATTAATACATAATTGAAATGAAATGCATTTTTTTTAATGCAAGCAGCAGTTTTACTAGATATAAGCCTTTTGCAAACTTCTGTACAGCAGAGTTTAGACTGATAGAGGGAGAAACAGCAGTAGGAGCCAGCCAGGTGTGCTGCATTGCTTGTGCTAATAAGGAATGTGTTTATGGGAAGAGGAGAATGTTCTTTTACGTGGGCGGTAAAAAACATACAGCTGAGCAATGGTCCTGTGCTGCCCACCCGAATCCTAACAATACAGCCGGACAGGGCTGTTCACATGCAGAGGTCACAATGCTTTGCATTGTGGTTGTGTCATTTTTAAAATGTACTCATTGGCCCAGATTCACGTAGATCGGCGCATCTTTGTGCAGGCGTAGCGCATCTCATATGCACTACGCCGACGTAACTCTGAGAGGCAAGAGCAGTATTCACAAAGCACTCGCTCCCAAACTTGCGCCGGCGTAACGTAAATTGGCCGGCTAAGGCCGCCTAATTCACAGTAGGCAGGTAGTGGGCGTGATGTATTACAATGAAGCGTGACCCCATGTAAATGAAGGGCCGAACGAACGGCGCATGCGCGCCCATGCTTAGAATCACGTTGCATATACTCCCTAAGATACAACGGCTCAATGCCTTCGACGTGAACGTAACCTACGCCCAGCCCCATTCACGTACGACTTACGCAAATGACGTAAAATCCGACGGCTGTTCCCTGGTCCATACCCTAACATGACTTACCCCTGCTTCATGAGGCTTAACTTTACGCCGGACATACGCCTTACGTAAACGGCGTAGATTACAGCGACGGGCGTAAGTACGTTCGTGAATTGGCGTATCTTGGTCATTTGCATATTCAATGCATAAATCAATGGAAGCGCCCCTTGCGGCCAGCGTAAATATGCGCCCAAGATACGACGGTGTAGGAGACTTACGTCAGTCGGATGGAGCCAAAATTCAGGCCTATGTAGCTTTAAGAATCAGGCGCATAGATACGATGGCGCATCTGTGCACTTACACGGCGTATATAAAGATACGTCGGCGTAAGTGCTTTCTGAATCCGGGCCATTGAGTTCAATGGGGCCATTCTGCAACCGAAAGCCCATAGCTTCAAACTGTCCCTGGTATTGAGGGACTGCCACTCATTTGGAACAAAGTCCCTAGTTCCTCTTCATTTGTCCCTCATTTTGGTCTGATCTGTATAGATCAGTGGTTCTCAACCTTTTAGTGCCGTGACCACTTGATACAATTCCCCATGTTGTGGGGACCCCTAACAGTAAAATTATTTTCGTAGCGTGCGTTGGCAGCACCCAAGGCAAGACAAGTAATTTGCGCCCCTATCCCATGGAAATTTAGCGCTCCCTGAGTCCTGTCCAATCCTACAGTATTAAAACCTCATATGGTACAATTTAGGATTTTGTTCTCCTTTCTTTCCCTTTTATCTCTCGCTATCCTAATTTCATGTTTTTTCCCCCATTCCTCTCTCTAGCCGTCTTTCTTGTTCTTTCTCTTATTCTTTCTCTCCCTTTTTCTTTCTTCCTTCACCTCTTTTCCTCTCCTTTCCATGTAGTCTCTATTTTTATTCCTTCTCTTACTTCTTGGTGGGGGAGTTGGGATGAGTGGCAATGCTGGGGGGAGTTCAGATCAGCCAACTTAGGTGCTCTTGATCAAGGTCATCTGCTGATCTGAGAACTGTAGTGGGGACTTTTAATGGCAACTATAATCACAGGTAGTGTTACTCACTGTGTCTCCGACTTTGTGGTGTCTCGTAGCAATGACACCTACAGTATGCTGAAATCAGGAGATAGGGTCTCCTCAAGCCCCTCCTACCTCACAATCCTCACCAGTCAGCGGACCTCTAGTCTCTGCCCCCAGCCATGCCGTGAACTGAATGGGTGGCTGCGAAGAGGCTGAGTGGGCAGCCGTGGGCTCCAGGAACAGCCTAGCTGGGTGGCCACAGGCTCCAGAGACACCCCTGCTGGGCAGTTGCAGAAAGGCTGGGAGAGTGGTGCGGGCTTCAGGAACAGCCCAGGATTTGGTGACCCCTGGCAAATCATCATTTGACCCCCGAGGGGGTCCCGACCCCCAGGTTGAGAACCCATGGTATAGATGTATTTAAAATTCACTACTTATCTACCAAAAAAGTGTTTCCCGGTGCTAAACCTTTCAGTCAAATTCTAAATTGCTGCATTTGAAAATTCGAAAAGCCAATATAAAAGAATAGTAGTGGTAAAAACCAATCTTTTTTTTTTTTTTTTATTCTCCTTCAAGGGGGCGTGACAGAGGTCAAACACAGAGGTGATCAAATACCACCAAAAGAAAGCTCTGTTTGTGGGGAAAAAAGGACATCGATTTTATTTGGGTTCAGCGTCGTACGACCGCGCAATTGTCAGTAACGCAGTGCCGTATTGCAAAAAAAAAATGTCCTGATCATGAAGGTGGGGGGGTGAAGCTTCCAGGGCTGAAGTGGTTAATATCACTCTACCTGTGCATCCCTTCCTATGCTCTGCCATTGATATCTGTTTGTGGCCTTCAAGAAAGGAAAGAATGTGCCAGCACACGCTGAATAGATGTTATACAAACAAAAGCCCATATGACGGCCTTCTAAGATAATAGAGTGGGAGTGTGGCGGGAGCTCGGGCACAGCAATTCCTGAAAGAGGAAGCTGATTGAAATGGCAAGTATTAAACTTTTCTTGATTTATTGGTAGGTGTGACTGCCATCTTCACTCCTTATCCTGGTTTTGCAGACTACATTAGAAGGAAAATATAGCAGTCAACCCAAATATCATCAATGAATTCAACGCTGAGCTCCAAACCAACAGCTAAATACAAAGATACAGTGGCGGTGTGTCCATAGAGGGCGCAGGAGCACCGCACCCTCTCTCCTGTCACCCCTCTATCACCAATAAATAGATTCATGCATTGCATCAATCTATCTATTATCGCCGATGCCGCCCCCTATTCAGGTGTCCGGCCACTTGTCGGGCGCCGGGCATCTGAATTAAAGTGGCGGGGGTGTTTTTGGAAGCGCCTGATTAGATCCGTCAGCTCTAATAGGCGCCATAGCCTCTAATAGGCTTCCAAATGGGTAAACAGCAGGCGCAATGATCTGCGTTCGAGGTTTAGATAGTGTTGTGTTAGAGAAGCACATAAATCGCTTCCATAACACTGACCCGCCGCTCAGCCAATCAGGTACACCGGTTCTGGTTACCTGTCACCTGATTGGCTAAAGCGACAGGCACTGTGATTGTCTAATCATAGCAGAAGAAGGGGAGATGACGGGAGAAGACATTGAGGACTCGGAGGGAGCGTGGAGGACAGCTGCACAAACCCGAGGCAGGTGAGTGTCGGGGCACACTAGGATCATTTGATGGGGCACACTGGCGGCAATTGATGGGGCACACTGGTGGCAATTGATGGGGCACACTGGCAACAATTGTGTCATGAATATGCATCATGTCTGTCTGCCTACCTGATCTCCAGTGTTCCAATGCTCAGTTCCTGTCTGCAGTGTATTGCTAGTTCCTGGTTGCAGAGTGCTACGATCATCTTCCGTGTACCGTTTTGGCTTGTCCCCGACTTCCCTGTCTGCCTGTGCCCCTGACTATTTGCATGTTCCACGGTTATCCTTGTCTGCCTGTTGCCCTGACCTCGGCCTGTCCATCACCACTGTTTGTTCTGCTGGCTGCTTCCCCCTTCTCCCTGCGGAGTGTGACTTGAGGAATCCCGGGAACGCGACCTGGACCCAGTTGCGGCCAAGACCATCCCTACCACCAAGGGCTCTGGTGAATACAAAACTGGGTCTTAGACTCCGCGCCCTGGGTGATCTTGGGTTACGCTTCCTCCCTGCCAGCAGTAGTCGGCCATAGGGTTCACTTCCCTGTGGTGCATCCCTGACCCCTACAGGGTGCACTTGTCACCTGGCCACAGGTGACCTGACAAATTGATGGGCACAGTGGCAACAATTGATGGGCACAGTGGCAACAATTTATGGGTACAGTGGCTGCGTTTGATGGGCAGAGTGACTGCGCTTGATGGGCACAGTGGCTGCAATTGATGTTTTTTTTTGTTTGTTAGCGCCCCCTCCAAAAAAAAATTGAGCCCCAGCTGCCACTGCAGAGATGAAAATCATATGGAACTCTATTGGTAGTTAGGAAGACACAATTTGAAGGACTTGAGTCTCCAGGTAAATAGTGACCACATTGTTAATGCTCCAGGCCCATGTTCTTGGCAAATAATGTCATAGGCACCTTCTTCCCAGAGAGTGATCCTTTTCTCTGGATGTTCTGATTGATGGGCGCCAGTAGCTGTGATTTAGGTTTTTGCACAGGTGTATGGAGAAATAGGAAGATAGGAAGGAAGGTAGGTGTGGGAATCATAGGACAATCTTTGGTCTTCTACATGTCTTTTTCTATCTCCAGGTTCCCGCTCTCACAGGGCTATACTTCAGGCCACAGTCGCCCACATACAACCTTGAAGCCTGAACCATATATGTCCATATGCATGAACGTGTTTACGCAAGTACTGCCATTGATTTTTATTGGCAGCTATAGCATTTGTGGCTTCCTGGTGGGGAAAATACACCCAGATATTATATTATGGGCAGTGTGGAAAGGTTTCCGGTGCTGCTTTCCTACTTAGTCAATCACTCACCACCAGGGCTGGTGCAAGGACTTTTGACACCCTTAGGCAAAACCTAATTTTGCTCCCCCTTGTCTCTGCCCCTGACTCCACCCCCTTTGCCCTGTCATGTAACCCATGTGGCCTGACCATTACACTAACCTACCTGACCCCTACACTGACCTACCTGACCCCTACATTGACCTACTTGACACCTATACTGACCTACCTGGCCTTTATATTGACCTACCTGACACCAACATTGACCTATCTGACCCCTACACTAACCTACCTGACCATTACACTGACTTACTTGACCCTTAGGCCTCGTACACACTCCGTCGGACCAGTTTCCGCGGACATGTTCGGTCGTCTGTACGGCCGACCAGACAATTTTCCGGTGGATCGGACAGGTTTCCAGCGGACAAATGTTTCTTAGCATGCTAAGAAACATGTCCGCTGGAAGCCTGTCCGTCGGACATGTTCGGTCGTCTGTACGACTCACCGGACATGTCCGCTCGGCCGAAAGCCCTCGCATGCGTCAAAGTGATTCGACGCATGCGTGGAAGCATTGACCATCCAGGGTCGCGCACGTCGCCGCGTCATCGTCGCGGCGACGGCGCGGCCACGTCACCGCGTTCGCTGTCCGTGGGAAATTTGGTCTGATGGTGTGTACAGCCATCAGACCAAAATCCGCCAGCGGACATGTCCGATGAAAACGGTCCGCGGACCGTTTTCATCGGACATGTCCCGTCGTGTGTACGAGGCCTTACACTGACTGACCTACCTGTCCCCTATACTGACCTACCTGACCATTACACTGACCTACCTGATTCCTAATACAATGTCAGTGTTCACTTACCGGGGCCCTACATGCATTCAATGACAGTGCCAGGAACAAACCCTGCCTTGATGCCTCCATGCTCCAGATGTCACCAGTCCCAGAGCGCCCACTACTCCGATCTGATTAGGCTATAGCACATGCTGCTGCTGTACAGGACAGACCGAGAGGGGGAGTGGTCTCTACGAATGGTGGTGACACGGTGGGGGGCGGGTTCAGGTGGTCACGTGACTCGATATAGGAATCACGTATGGGCAAAGGCAGATACTCAGAGAGGGAGAGACAGACAGGCTGCGCGAATCATCGTCATTGTACGTCGGCTACTTTAAGAAGCTATAGGGGGCCGCGCGTGCCCGCGGGACAATGCCAGAGCCAATGCGCGTGGATGTCGGCCACGATGTCGGCCGGCCACTCACGATCGCTCCTTGGAGAGCCAGAACAGGGATCCGTCAATGTAAACAGACAGATCTCTGTTCTGACAGGAGAGTAGAGAGAGATCTGCTGTTCCTAGTCATCAGGAACAGCGATCTCTCTCCTTCTCTAGTTAGTACACTCCCCCCAAAGTTAGAAACACTTCCCAGGGAACATTTAACCCCTTGATCGCCCCCAGTGTTAATCCCCTCATTTGTTAGTGGCATTTATACAGTAATCAGTGGCTATTTTTAGCACTGATCGCTGTATAAATGTCACTGGTCCCAAAAAAAACTGTCAAAAGTGTCCGATGTGTCCTCCTCAATGTCGCAGTCCCGCTAAAAATAGGGCAGATTGCCGTCATTACTAGTAAAAAATAAATAAATAATAAAAAATTCCATATCTCTATCCCCTATTTTGTAGACGCTATAATTTTTGCGCAATCCAATCAATATGCGTTTTATGTGCAATTTTTTTTTTTTACCAAAAATATTCAGGCCCCGTACACACGAGAGGATTTATCCGCGGATACGGTCCACCGGACCGTTTCCGCGGATAAATCCTCTTGAGGATTTGCGAGGATTTTGATCCGATGGAGTGTACTCACCATCGGATCGAAATCCGCGCCGAAATCCCATCGCGATGATGACGCGGTGACGTGCGCGACGCTGTCATATAAGGAATTCCATGCATGCGTCGAATCATTACGACGCATGCAGGGTATTCATTCGGACGGATTGATCCGGTGAGTCTGTACAGACCAGCGGATCAATCCGTTGGGATGGATTCAAGCGGATAGATTTGAAAGCATGTCTTCAAATTTTTATCCGCTGGAAATCCATCCCAGGGGATAAATATCCGCGGAAACAGATCCGCTGGATTGTACACACCAGGGGATCTATCCGCTGGAGCCGGTCCACGGATCAATTCCAGCGGATGGATCCTCTCGTGTGTACGGGGCCTTAGAAGAATACATATTGGCCTAAACTGATGACATTTTTTTTTCTAATTATTATTTTTTTTTTGGGGGGGGCGGAGAAATTTATTATAGCAAAAAGTTAGAAATAGTTTTTTTCTTCAAAATTGTTGCTCTTTTTTTGTTTATAGTGCAAGAAATTTAAAACCGCAGAGGTGATCAAATACCACCAAAAGAAAACAAATAGTTGTGGGGAAAAAAATAACATACCGTCTATACTCGAGTATAAGCCGACCCGAATATAAGCCGAGGCACTTAATTTTACCACAAAAAATAAAACTGCGAAAACGTATCCACTGGAGTATAAGCCTAGGGTGTCCATATGCATGCCTCATTGTGCCTCACTTTGCCTCACTGTGTCCATGTGCATCCCTCACTGTGCCCATGCCTCACTGTGCCCATGCCTCCCTGTGCCCATGCCTCACTGTGTCCATGACTAGACTGATGTTTAACATGGGAGTCTATGAAAGGGGTGCCCAGATTTTAAAAATTGGTGCTCCCCAGCCGTAGATCCCCCAGACAACAAGCTCTGCATGTGTGCCAAGTTTCGGGTCCAGGGGACCTACGACCGGCCGGTACCGGGTCCCCAAAGTCACCAGAGAAATTACCATTTAACATGGAAATCTATGGAAGGGGATCCCAGATTTGAAAAATTGGTGCTCCCCAGCCGTAGGTCCCCCAGACAACAAGCTCTGCATGTGTGCCAAGTTTCGGGTCCACGGGACCTACGACCGGCCGGTACCGGGTCCCCAAAGTCACCGGAGAAATTACCATTTAACATGGGAGTCTATGGAAGGGGTGCTCGGGTTTGAAAAATCTGTGCTCTCCGGCCGTAGGTCCCCCAGACAACAAACTTTGCGCACTTGTAGAGAAAGAGTGGGGCTACATGTGTGCCAGGCGCAAAAAAGTGACTCAAGTATAAGCTGAGGGGGGCATTTTCAGCACAAAAAAATGTGCTGAAAAACTCGGCTTATACTCGAGTATATACGGTACATTTTATTTGGGTACAGCGTCACGCGACCGCTCAATTAAAGCGATGCAGTGCCATATCGCAAAAAATGGCCTGGTCATTAAGGGGGCAAATCCTTCCGGGGCTGAAGTGGTTAACACACAACAGACTGAAGAAAAAACACTTGTCAGCTTTTCTTTTCCCAAACACAATTGCTTAGCCTGACCTTAATATAATAAATAAGTAATGACAATAAAATAATGATCCGTCTTGCTGGGTCCAGGTTTTAGTGTGTATGTACGGCTGTCTCCTGCTAAGTTACCTGAGACAGCCTGTCTGCAGGACGACCCAATCTATAAGCCCTGATTATTGAACGCTATTTGAAATGGCTATCGATCCTGCAAAGCCCCAATGCTTATTCCTCGAGCAGCTCAATTTACAGCGCAGTTAAATATTTTAGGGCACAGAAAAGGCCCCCAGACAAGCGGCGGAATCGCAGCCGGCCCCGGCATCCAGTCCAACTCTCCCATTACACGGATCCCGGGGGAAGGAGCGCAGCAATTACTGGTCTCAAGTCCTCTCACACGTTACTACCTGTGATTTAGTGTGACATAAATATTTACTACTCCGATGTATTGTTTTAACTGGCTTGTTGTAATAACGTTATCAATTATGAATTGGCTATAAATTAATAATACGCTCAAATTAAAGCTTCAAAAATGTCACCGTTTCTTAAAGTGAAATGAACACCAAATAGGAGGAAATGCTTCAAAGTCAATGGCTGGGAAGAACTAGAAGTCCCAGCATGCTTCACTAGCCGCATGATGTGCCATTACTGCTTACCTTAAAGCGTAACTCCACTTTTGTTGAGAAAAAAACATTCCCCTGTGGGTGATGTATGTTCATTGAAAGGATTCTAACTTTGTTGCAGATTCCTAACTTTTGTTATTTTAAAGGAATCCCTGTTTGCACCTCTGTGCAACGTGAGCCTAATGAGAGTGTTTTTCATAATTCTCAACCAACTGCTGCACCTGCAGGGCTCTAATGAGGAAAATTGCTGGGCCTGCATCCCTTCAGATGTGATTAACTATTGGGAGTATCTCGCCAAAAATCATAGGGCCAGATTCACAGATGAGATACGCCGGAGTATCTACTGATACTCTGGCGTATATTCAAATTTGCCGCGTCGTATCTTAATTTGTGATTCACCAACAAGATACGACGGCTTTTGGCTAAGATCCGACAGGCTTACGGCTTCGTACGCCTTCGGATCTTAGGCTGCAATACTTTGGCCGCCACTGGGTGGAGTTCGCGTCGTTTTCCTGCATCGGGTATGCTAATGAGCATTTACGGCAATCCACGACGGTTTTCGCGTTCGTTACGTCGTCGCTAGTAATTTTTTCCCGTCGCAAAGTTACACCTGCTTTTGCATGCCTTAACTTTACACGAGCCATGTTAAAGTATGGCCGTCGTTCCCGCTTCGAATTTCAATTTTTTTTATTTTTTGCGTAAGACGTCCGGGAATATGAAACGCCGTAACTCACGTTGCCGCTCAAAAAAATGACGTCACATCGCGCAAAGCACGGCGGGAATTTCCAAACGGAGCATGCGCAGTACGTCCGGCGCGGGAGCGCGCCTAATTTAAATGGTACACGCCCCATTTGAATTGGGCGGGCTTGCGCCGAACGTGTTTACGATACACCGCCGCAAGTTTGCAGGTAAGTGCTTTGTGAATCAGGCACTTACGCTGAAAACTTGCAGCGATGTAACGTAAACGGGATACGTTACGCCGCCGCTAGTGTACGTGAATCTGGCCCATAGCTCCCAACAGTCCCTAATTTCGAGGGACTGTCCCTGATTTGGAGCAATGTCCCTAACAGTCACCGCCCTCTGCTCATAGCGGACCGAGAACTGAGCGATCAGCAGTCACATTCTCTGTCTTAGAGTCAGCGGTGGACAGCTGCATCATCACAGCAATGCTGCGGCCATAAACGTGAGTATGTATGTTTTTGGTTTTGTTTTGATGTTTATAACCCCATAGATGTCCTTTAACCAGTTTCTGCTCGTACTATAGCCGGAAAACGACTACAGTGGGGGCTTACATTACTGGGAGGGCGTCCATGGACATGCTCCTATGATCATGCTGCCCAGAGCGCTCTGATCAGTGCGTCCAGCTACAGATGATCACGATGTAAACACAAGTCGGTTAACAGCAGTCCTTTCCTCACGTTGACAGCGTGAGGAGAGGAGAGCCCATAACCAGCTTGTATTAAAGGGACATCTACACTGATAATCAGGGCATTGATTATCAGTGTCCTGATTATCAGTGCAGTCCCAACAGTGCCCACTAGTGCTGCCAATCAGTGCTCATCAGTGCTGCCATTGCATGTCCATCAGTGCATCAGTGCCTCCTCATTAGTGTCATCTATCAGTGCTGCCTACCAGTGCCTAGCAGTGCCCATCAGTGCTGCCTACCAGTGCCTATCAGTGCCCATCAGTGCCACCTGTCAGTGCCCTACAGTGCCACCTATCAGAGCCCATCAGTGCAGCCTCATCAGCGCACATCAGTGAAGTAGAAAAATGACCTGTTTGCTAAAGTTTATAACAAACTATGAAAATGTGTGTGTTTTTTTTTTCCAGTCTTCTTTCAAACAAAAAAAAACCCAGTGGTGATAAAATACCACCAAAAGAAAGCTCTATTTGTGTGAAAATTTTCAGTACAGTGTAGCATGGCCGCGCAATTGTCATTCAAAGTGCTTTCACAGTGAAAGCGTTGGCCGTTAACAATAAAGCGCCGCTCGTTTTTGAGCTGCTTTTAGGCCACTAGTGGGACGCTTTTAAACCCTAAAAAAGCTTTTCAGGCTCTTTGAAAGCACTGCCCATTTATTCCATGGGCAGGGCGTTGTGGGAGCACTAAATACAGCGCTCCCAACCCGCGCCAAAGATGCCGCTTGCAGGACTTTTCATAGCGTCCCGCAAGTGCACCACCTCAGTGTGAAAAGTCACACTTGAATGAATGGGAGGCGGTTTTTAGGCGCTTAGCAGAGGCTATTTCCAGCGCTAAAGTGCCTGAAAATCGCCCCCAGTGTGAAAGGGGTCTTAAAGTGTGACAGCGTGGAAAGCTGAAAATTGGCCTGAGCAGGAAGAGAGTAAAAGTGGCCAGTAGGCAAGTGGACCCGGGGCAGGTACAGACTTCAAACGGCACTGACAAGAATTGCAATGGGCACAGAGAAGCCCAATTTGCATTATTGACTCTACAGGCATAGACTACTCAATCAGACACCAACTGCCTACAAGGGCAATCCTCCTGCAGGTGGGTCGCAGCTTTCACCAACTGCACTATATACCTGATTTACCATAGGAACATAGGCCCGGATTCACAAAGCACAAAGTGCAAATATGCGCCATCGTATCTGTGCGCCGTGCCCACAAAACTAAGATACGCCTAAAAACAGGCTTCATTCCACCGACGTAACTTGCCTACGCCGGCGTAGAGTGGGCGCATATTTACGCTGGATGCATGTGGCGCTCCCATTGATTTTCTATTCAAACATGCAAATGAGGGAGATACGCCGATTCATGATCGTACTTGTGTCCGACGCAGGCTACGACTGGTGCGCGTAAGTTGTACGTACGGTGTAAAGTTATGCCCCATAAAGGAGGTGTAACTCAGCAGCATCCATGCAAAGGGCTGCACCAGGGAACACAAGCCGACGTATTTTACGACGTTTACGTAGGACATGAATATGACAAGGCGTAGATTACGTTCACGCCGTAGGCAGTGATCCGACGTATCTTAGGCAGTTGTTCCGACGTGATTGTGAGCATGCGCACTGAGATGCGCCCACGGGACGGCGCATGCGCAGTTGGCGATACGTATCTGTCTGGCGCTCGGCCCATCATTTGCATGGGGTCACGCCTCATTAGCATGGCTCACGCCCACTTCCACTTACGACGACTTACGCCTGAGAAACCCAGCGCAGATTTGGGAGGAAGTGCTTTGTGAATTCAGTGCTTGCCTCTCTACGCTGCATCGGCATAGCGTAAAGGAGATACGCTACAGCGGCATAAATATGCGCCAGTGTCTGTGAATCCGGGCCATAATGTTTACAGCTGGACCCCTTGAAATCCCCTGGTCCCTTGGCTCCTGCCTAGTTTGCTTTGTGGCTTATCCAGCTCTGCTGCTGGCTCAGATTTATGTATACCATACCAATGCCATCACTATATTGTCACTATATTGTCACACATGTATATTCAAAACACAGGAATATGTAGAATTCATCAATTTCATTATAGGTCACCCAATCTTGTAACGTCACCCAAGGTATAATGCGCTATTATTGTGTCTCATCAGCTGGCGGCCTCAGGTGAGAACACTTTACATGTAATAAATATATAAATATGAATATACATATCTCCGAGTCACACAGGGCTTCTGAATAAAATGTATATTAAGGTATGGAAATTTTCACAGTAGACTATAAACCTTCTTTCTTTCTTTTTTCAATTATAGAATGACAGATGTATCTTTCATGTGTAATTCAATGAAGGAAAATTCATGATAACATTGATGTGCCTTAAAGGTATACATAGTTTTATTGCATGATGTATTAAAAGCACTTACAGTGAGCTTGCAGGGCTTACAAAGTGCTGGAGGTGAGACCTTTATATCTATATAAAATAAAAGTTATTCCTCTATATGAGATTGTCAGAATTATGTAACAGAAGGAGGAAATGTAATCAAACTCTGGAAATGTGAAATGCAGCTAATAAGAATCAACCTTTTTTTATCAATAAAGCAGAATCCAGTTGTCACTCTACAGCGAGGCTGGCAACCTGACGATCGCGGGTAAGGTGACGGGTAGACCGCGATCCTTCCTTGATCCTTCCTGGACAGAAGGAATGGCTGGGGTGTTATTTACTGGTACCGATCGGCTGTATTTTCTTCCTGTAGTCGCTGAAAGCCTCCTCTCCCTTCTGCCAGCATTCAGCTGCTGCAGGAAGAAAGAGGATCCGTACATATAAATGCCACCCACGCTGACCCACTCTTGTTCCTCTTCGGTCGATTGTTTGGCATCAAACGTGCCCCCAGCAGCACTGCTGGCTTCCTTCTTCCCTCTCCTCGGTACCAATCACTCACCATTGTAATGGAATGACCCGGGACAAACAGAGACTTTGTAAGGATGAGGGGTACTCCTGTACCGGCGTCACCAAGGAGTCTTATGTCTAGGGTCACCTTATGTCCGATAGGGCCATAGGGTGACTGAGAAATGATATCCTAAATTACAGGACAGGGGACATCACTGATAGTTCATATTGCAGGATCTTGAGATATTGCAAGTTGTTGGTTAATTGTGACCCAACCAGTCAATAGTGACTCATTTCTATGATTAGCCCTGGCTAGTGACATGCTAATTGAGTCTGCTTCTGAAAGACCTCTCATTGTGTGATGCTGCTTTGTGTGAATTCTATTGATATAAGATGTGGAATGGAACTTGCCAAGCTGTATGCGGAGACAGAACGTCTGTCTAGGGATGCGGATTAAGAAGAGATCAGTGTGTGATGGTGTTTTGTTTGAGTTCTGTTATTGAAGGAATGTGCAGTGATTAGATCATGATAATTATAGGCCGGCGCCGACATGTCAAGAATGTTTAGCAATTAGCCATCTGAAAGTGTATTGAAGCCCCCCCAGGGTGTGGGTGGAGAGTTTTCATTGTTCCTGTGCCTTGAAAACTGTATAAAATCTGAGAGTGAACCATTAAAGATGTCTTACATTTGAAACCAGAGAACACGGAGCAAGTCTCGTTATTCTGGGAAATGGGATGCCTGCTGGTTTGTCTGTGTGTCAGATGAGCTGTCGCAGTTGATGGAAGGTCGTAAATGGTGGTGACCGTTACAACCATGTTCATTCATAACTACTTTAAAGAAAAGAATCCCCACAGGGCAGTACTTAGGCCCCTTTCACACTGGGGCGGGGGTGGCGTCGGCGGTAAAGCGCCACTATTTTTAGCGCTGCTTTACCGCCAATTTCGCAGCGCTATTCTGCCGCCAGAGGGGACGGTTTTGCCCCCCGCTAGCTGCCGAGAAAGGTTTAAAAACCACTGCAAAGTGCCTCTGCAGAGGCGCATTGCTGGCGGTATAGCCGCGGTGTCCCATTGATTTCAATGGGCAGGAGCGGTGGAGGATACGCACCGCTCCTTCACCACTCCAAAGATGTGGCTGGCAGGACTTTTTTTACTGTCCTTGTAGTGCACCGCTTCAGTGTGAAAACCCTTGGAAGACAAAAGCAGCAGTTGTTTAGGGTAGGTTTGCAGGCGCTATTTTTAGCGTAATAGCGCCTGCAAAATGACCCAGTGTTAAAGTGGTCATAGAGTTACCACCTCATCCCTTTAAACCTGAACACATATGAATTACACAGGTTCTGAGGCTAATTTAAGCAGATAAGTCACCAAGTGAGTTTACTTACTACCTTAATCAGCCTCAGAACCTGTGTAATTAATATGCGTTTGGTTTTAAAGGGATGACGTGGTAACCCTAGCGGTACTGTGGATGCAAAGAACAAAAGGCGTCAAAAATAAGAGTCTTTTTTCCAATTCATTCTGTTTTTTTGAATGAACAGGGTGCCACTCAGCACAGAGCACTTCCCATTCATTCACTGTCCAGTGCAGCTGCAGAGAAAGGGACTGGGAATCTCTGTCCTCAGTCCATTTCTCTTAAAAGTGAGCCATCAAGGGTCTGTTTAGACCCCTGCTATTTCACCAAAGCCCTCCAATGGGACTCCTAAAAAAACTGTTAAAAAAATATTAAAAAAATAAAGTTGTAAAAAAGAATAACAAAATTAAATACAAAACAACTGACACCATCCACTGTCCTACTCACACCAATCTCAGCCCTACTGACACCATCCACTGTCCTACTCACACCAATCTCAGCCCTACTGACACCATCCACTATCCTACGCACACCAATCTCAGCCCTACTGACACCATCCACTGCTCTATTGACACCATCCTAAGCCCTACTGACACCATCCACTATCCTACTCACACCAATCTCAGCCCTACTGACACCATCCACTATCCTACTCAAACCAATCTCAGCCCTACTGACACCATCCACTATCCTACTCACACCAATCTCAGCCCTACTGACACCATCCACTGCTCTATTGACACCATCCTCAGCCCTACTGACACCATCCACTATCCTACTCACACCAATCTCAGCCCTACTGACACCATCCACTGCTCTATTGACACCATCCTCAGCCCTACTGACACCATCCACTATCCTACTCACACCAATCTCAGCCCTACTGACACCATCCACTGCTCTATTGACACCATCCTCAGCCCTACTGACACCATCCACTATCCTACTCACACCAATCTCAGCCCTACTGACACCATCCACTATCCTACTCAAATCAATCTCAGCCCTACTGACACCATCCAGTATCCTACTCACACCAATCTCAGCCCTACTGACACCATCCACTGCTCTATTGACACCATCCTCAGCCCTACTAACACGATCCACTGTTCTACTGACAAAAAACCTCCGCCCTACTGACACCGTCCACTGCTCTACTGACTGATACCACCCACTGTCATACTGACACCATCCTATACCATACTGACACTTCCAAGGCTCTACTGATACCATCCACTGCTCTACTGACACTGTTTACTGACCTACTGACACCGTCTACTGCCCTACTGACAACATTCTCTGCTCTACTGACAACAACCACTGCTCTACTGACACTGTCCACTGCTCTATTGACTAATGCTGCGTACACACGATCATTTTTCATGACGAGACAAATGCAATTTTTTTAATTGGTCGTGAAAAAGGGTCGTGTGTAGGCCTCGACGAGAAAAATGTCCGTTAAAAATTTAGAACCTGCTCTATTTTTTACTTTGTGAAAAACAGTCGTGTGTACGCTTTAACGAGGGGGAAAATACCGGGCATGCTCAGAAGCAAGTTATGAGATGGGGAAATTAGCATAAGCAGCCCAAAGTGTGGCGCCATTCGAATGGAACTTCCCCTTTATAGTGCCGTCGTACGTGTTGTACGTCACCGCGCTTTGCTCAAGCATTTTTTTTCACGATCGTGTGTGTATGCAAGGCAGGCTTGAGAGGAATCACATCGAGACTAACATTGTTTTTTCCATGACATGAATAACGGTCGTGTGTACGCGGCATAACACCCCCTACTGTCCTACTGACACCAACCTCTGCCCTACTGACACGTCCAAGCCTCTACTGACACCATCCACTGCTCTACTGACACTGTTCACTGACCTACTGACACCGTCTACTTCCCCACTGACACATCCACTGCTCTACTGACACTGTTTACTGATCTACTGGCACCGTCTACTGACATCATCCTTTGCTCTACTGACAACAACCTCTGCCCTTCTGACACTGGCTACTGCTCTAGTGACTGACACCACCCACTGTCCTACCGACACCCACCTCTGCCCTACTAACACGTCCAAACCTCTACTGACACCATCCACTGCTCTACTGGCACTGTTACCATCTACTGCCCTACTGACACCATCCTCTACTCTCCTGACAACAACCTCTGCCCTACTGTCCACTGCTCTACTGACTGACACTGTCCACTTTTAAGGTAGTGCAAGTTTATATTTTTACAGCGACATTTGTTTTATTATATTTTTGAAACGGTACCCCCGTAGGAGCTGCTGGTAGCACTGATTTGCAAGCCTGTGACTGGCTCAGACAGGCCTAAAGTGAATGATTTTTGCAGGCAGAGACCACGTGCCCCTTTGGTGTAGTACAAAGTAGACATGTGCATTGGTTTTCGTCCAAATGCATTTTCAGCGAAAGCGTAGAAAACGAAAGATCCGGCATAAACAAATGCTTTATTTTCATTTTCGCTGCGGTCGAATGTGCCTAACCTCTATTAGTTCAATATTATTCTACATAAAGAGAAAAGATTCGACATTATAGAGACATGAAGAAGAGTCAACATAGAGAGAAAAGATTTGACAGAGAGAAAAGATTTGACATTATAGATACCGTATTTATCGGCGTATAACACGCACAGGCGTATAACACGCACCCTAATTTTAAGAGGAAAGTTTTAGGAAAAAACTTTCCACAGCCCCCTCCGTATAACACGCAGGCACAGTTTACCCTCTATTTTCAGGGTAAAAAAGTGAGTGTTATACGCCAATAAATACAGTACATGAAGATTTGACGAAGTAGCTAAAAACATACGATCACAGCGAGTGGACATTTATGGTGAAATGCTCTGCCCATAGGCTATAGAAGAATTCTAATGTTGGTTGACTAGTAATAATAATAACTAAATATAATTATTATTAGTCATACAATACTAGAATTCTACTATAGCTTGTAGGCGGAACATTCGACCGGAAATGTACGATTTTTTTTTATGTTTAAGATTTCGTTGAATCTTCTTAAAACATTCGACAGACACCATAATCCTCCAATGACAGATTCGACCTTAACTAATTTGGATTTTCGGACGAATGCATTTTTTAACAAAAAACAAAATGAATAAAAACGAATTTCGGGAGTAACTAAATAAACGTATTTTTCGGACGAAAACGAAATTCTGAAACAAAATATTTCAGTGTGCACATGTCTAGTAAAAAGTAGGTAGTCCCAGTGCTTGCTGTCCACCTGGCTACTGAGCCCGGTACAACATCTTCAGGCCCTGCCAGGCCTCCTGGATGCAGCTGCCTCTCTCCACTGCCCATGCCACCACAGTCTACTTCACTGGCTCTGCACCCATCCCAGACTGCAATCTCCCTGTCCTCTCAGGTGTGCCTTCCAGTTGTCCCGACTGTGTGTCACTCACCAGCCCTCTTGGCTGCAACCTGTTGTTGCTCTCTGGAGACTTGCTCTGCAGTGCTGTCTCCTGCTGTCCTCTCCTTGCTCCTGTGCCTCCTGTCCAGGACACCGCCACGTGTTCTTAGAAGGTCCCGTTCGCACTCGAGCCTAGGCATAAGGTCACTCCCACCACCCCAGACTGGGGAGCTCCCTCAAAGGCCACGACAGCCTAGCACTCCATCTTCAGCTTCCCCCTGAACAACCCCTACCCAGCTGGGCTGACCCATGGAATTAAAGGAGGCCTGCCCCCTGCTAATCCACGTTGGGGATCGGTCAGGGTTTCTTAGAACACACCAGGCAGCTCCACCTCTCCTTGCCTTTCCAGAAGATTGTCGAAGGTTTAGGAAAGAAAAGGGAGGTCTCAGTGATGCTGCCTGTAAGTCACCAGCTCTGCCTGAGTCACTCCCAACCCAGATCAAAACAACTAGTCAGACTTGGCTGCCAGCCAAACCTGTAAATGTATATATACTAACGAAACCCTAGACATTACTATTTAGTTAGGCCTTGCTTGTTAATTTCTTAAAAAAAAGTTCTACAGAATAAAACCCATAATGAAGTGTAGGGTTGCGAACTTGCTATGAGTAAAGCTGACCATTCATGGTTAAAATGAAAGCTATTTTTTACCGAATCAGCCGAAATTCAATCCATGGGTGGTCCTGTTGGTACCATAAGGCTTGACAAAAGTAATTTTTTTTTAACTTTTTGTCAAAGAAGCCGACATCCAATCATATGCCAGTTGCCGTTGTCAGAATAAATGAGGGAATTCATTTTTTTCCTCTAATTTAGCCCACAAGGTTGAACAAGAGAAATTGTAACATGTATGGCAAGCTTTACCCCTTCACTAAGCTCTACCATTGTCCTTCAATCAATCCCCCCACCATTCTGAGCTTTGCCCACCTGGGCAAAAACTTGTTTTCTTCCTTGCTGATCAGCCATATTGGGCACTGGACAGTCTTTCTACAAAAGCATTGCCAACAAGTCCTCCTTTGTAAGCATTATATATGAAAAAAGTGAGAAAAGTGCGCTTACCAATAACACAAAAAATAAAATAAAAATGAAAGCAGCTAACTCAAAAATTTTATACAAACATACAAATCATGAACAAACGGTGGAGTAGCGCTAAAGAATGAGAAGGCCTTCATATGCCATCTATACCAATATGAAGGCTGTATATAAGTCCAATATATACCCAAAAAGTGTAAAACAAAATTCTAAATTAAAGTGATAATATTAGTCCAACAATGTGTCGAGTCTGAGTGTTGGCACACTGCTGCAAACGTGAAAAGAACTCTAGGCCCGCTGATCACTACAACTTGCTGACCCTTACCAAAAAGGAAGATCCTAGCGTATCACATCAAGCAGAAATCACTGAGTCACATATGCTGGAAAGGAGCCTGTCTCTCGATGCGATCCTCCACGACATGAAGAAGACACTGGGGATCAATCCCTAGTTTGCTCTTCCAGAGGCCGACTTCTTCTTCATGTCCTGCTCCTCGCGGTTCTGGTGGATCGGTGACTACGTGGAGGATTGCATCGAGAGACAGGCTCCTTTCCAGCATATGTGACTCAGTGATTTCTGCTTAATGTGATCCGCTAGGATCTTCCTTTTTGGTAAGGGTCAGCAAGTTGTAGTGATCAGTGGGCCCAGAGTTCTTTTCACGTTTGCAGCAGTGTGCCAACACTCAGACTCGACACATTGTTGGACTAATATTATCACTTTAATTTAGAATTTTGTTTTACACTTTTTGGGTATATATTGGACTTATATACAGCCTTCATATTGGTATAGATGGCATATGAAGGCCTTCTCATTCTTTAGCGCTACTCCACCGTTTGTTCATGCTTTGTAAGCATTATTCATGCACATAAGGAAGGGTCGGTGTCTGGAGGACCTTTTATTTTGAAAGGGGACTTCCAAATCCAATAAACCCCCCCACCTGTAGATGCCCACAACCACTGGGCCAAAATTGTGGGGAAGAGGACTTTGTCCTCATCAACATGAGTGGTCAGGCCTGTGCACAGCTGAGACTAATTATTGAGGTATGGCTACCAGGTAAGATGTGGACTTTATCCCACATAAAACTCTACAAAGTCTCTGGACTCTAAGACCCAAACTATAATCCGGATCTCCTGGCTGGTCTGGAAATGTCAAAGCTAATTTCTCCTCTCCTTTGGTGGCTGCGGTGGACTGTTTTCACTTTTTTACACTGAATGGTGCTCACATAATGGCATGTGGGTGCTTTTTCAGTGCAGTAGTACTAGCTTATAAAATTCTGTCAGGAAAACCCCCCAAACAAACCACAGAACTGTGCACAGAATTAGGACCATTCACGCCTCTAGACCAGTAAAGCTTATAAGCATGAGAGTACATGTTTAATGGAATCTGGCACCTAGTGGCCCATTTAAAGCCCTATAGGACTCACAATCATTGCTGACTGGTCGATAGCTCCAACTGCTTTTGACCTCATCCTGTGTGCATTCGTATGCCAAGGAAGCAAGTAACCTAGCGCATAGACAAAAATGGGCAAATGAAAATTGTGAAGAATTATATATTATACTAGCCCAAGCTTATACAATCCATGAGACTACAAAAAACACGGAAGGTGGGGAAAAGTGTGTGCCAGAATAAAGTCATTAATACACCCAACTATTGGCTCATAAGCGATAGAACATTTTTATCCCTCATGATCCAACAGTTGGGCGTATTAATGACTTTATTCTGACACAGCACTTTCCCAAACCTTCTACATCTGTATCCTGAGCTGGCTTGTTGACCCTGCTTGTTCCTCAACCTCTGTTGCTGACTCCGGCTTGTGACCCGACCTTGCTTCCTATCTTCTGTTCTGGCACCTCTTTTGCTCACTTGGTACTGACCTTGGCCTGGCTCTGACTCCGCTCCTGGTTTGCTGACCCTGTACTCCTGCTGCCCTGTTGGTGTCATGCTCTGCCCATCTGACTATGCATCCAAGACCCTGCATGTTCCTGCTGCCAGCTTGCTTGCTTCGCTCCACATCTGCTGCCAAGGTTTTCCAAACTGGATTTCCTTCAGGCAACCATGGCACTCTGTGCCCTGTTTACCCTGTTATCTTCCCCAGGGGAAACGGGACAAGAAATGTAAAGGCAGCCCTCTTGACAATTCTGCTTCAACCAGGTGCGTGACACATACCCTATTGCAGGGGTCTTAAACTGGTGGCCTTCCAGCTGTTGCGGAACTACAAGTCCCATTGTGCTTCTGCCTGAGGGAGTCATGCTTGTAACTATCAGCCTTGCAATGCCTCATGGGACTTGTAGTTTTGCAACAGATGGAGGGCCCACAGGTTAAGACCCCTGCCCTAGTGCAATGACATACCAAACCTAGCTAGTGTAATGACATACTCCAAAAGGGTGTGTCTATGACTGCCTGAGCTCAGAGGAAGTGGGTTAAATCAGTGGTCATCAACCCTGTCCTCAGGGCCCACTAACAGGCCAGATTTTATGTATTACCTTGTGGAAATGCTGACTAGAATACTGCAATTACTGAACAGCAAATTATATCACCTGTGATGTATTTCAGTTATCTTGCAAACCTGGCCTGTCAGGCCCCGTACACACAAGGAGACATGTCCGATGAAACCGGTCCGCAAACCGTTTTCATCGGACATGTCTCCTGGGAGTTTTTGGTCTGATGTGTGTACACACCATCAGACCAAAATCCCCGTGGACAGAGAACGCAGTGACGTAGACGACACCGACGTTCTCAAACACGGAAGTGCAATGCTTCCACGCATGCGTCGAATCAATTCGACGCATGCGTGGGATTTCGGGACGCTGGTTACACGTCATAACCAGCGGATATGTCCGATTAGGTGTACTAACCATCGTACATGTCCGACGGACATGTTTCCAGCGGACAAGTTTCTTAGCTTGCTAAGAAACTTTTGTCCGCTGGAAACCTGTCCGCTAGGCCGTACACACAGTCGGACATGTCCGCGGACATGTTCGACCGTGTGTACGCGGCCTTAGTGGGTCTTGATGACCAGTGGGTTAAATGATACTGGCCTTTTTTCAATTTGAAAGACTGGCGCCATCTAGTGGAAGAAAGCTATTACTGCACGGGGACAGCTCTAGATTTGTAGAATGACAGCCAAATAATATTATTTTATTTTTCCTGTGATATGTATTATCAATTATATACAAAATTCTTAAAAAATTAGTTTCTGAGTCACTGATCCACAGCAAGTAAGCGCATCAACGTAGTTTAGAATTTCTGATCTGTACTTATTTATTATTATCGTGTTCCAGGACAGTTTTTCAAAGCATCTTCACATTGTGACATCATCGCATGCGATGCTTCAGAGGTGTGCTCTGGAATTAGCATGCCTTCTGGCAGTAAGGAATGTAATGCCTCTGGTGCTGGGTTGAAGTTGTAGACATCAGCCGTCTGACAGGTCCCCTTCAATTACACAATTTTCATGTTTGACTGGAGTGTACTTTTAATCTTCTGATACCAAACCTCCAGAATCCCAAGAGCAGCTTGTGCTTTAATGAATATTCCCCGACTCGTACAGCTCTGTACCCTCCCGGTGATCTCTCAGTTTGCTATTTCACATGGACTTCTAAACATCAGCTTGAGCTGCACGGAGTATAATTCAGCGGCTGTATGTGTCATATTCCTATTAGCAGTGATTTGTAAGCTAACTTTAATAGCAACTGGGATAAGACATTACATCCCGGCCTTGAATGGCATAATAAACCAAATGAATAAACAAACAGAGAGGGGGAAAAAATAAAGAGATGATGTTTTTGAAAAGGAGCCTCACAAAGCGACGTTTGCTGAAAGCCCCTCACTTAGAAACTACTTTTCCTTCTCTGCGAGGGCCGTGTTTTATTTTTCTCTTGGCCTATGTCAAAACCACAAAAATAAACCTTGATGTTACAGCAAACCGCTTAACTTTTGCTGTTTGTTTTGTCTTTTATTTAACTCTACCGTGACTCCGAACAGCGGTTCTACTTGGCAAGCCGTGGCGACACTCGAGCGCGCCTTTGCTGTTTGCACTTTACCGCGACTTGGACGCTGCAGCTAAAATATCAGGCCGGTATGGTTAAACATTTCTTAGGAAAGCAAACAGGGGCTTGATTTGGGAGAAGTATGCAGCCGTCAGCGGCCCTCCCATAGTGACAGAGCAAAATCAACTGGAATTTGTATTCTTTTATAACTTGCGATGGTGAAGAATCTCTGCAGAAGACTCAATGGTGGCTTATTTTGGGGTGAAATGCTGAGGATACCGAAAACTTTTTTTTTCTTCTATAGTTTAAAATATTAGGGCCAGATTCACAAATATTTGCGTTACACCGCCGCAAGTTTACAGCGTAAGTGCCTGATTCACAAAGCTCTTACCTGTAAACTTGCGGCGGTGTAACGTAAATGCGCTCGGCGCAAGCCCGCCTAATTCAAATGGGGCGGGCACCATTTAAATTAGGTGCGTTCCCGCGCCGAACGTACTGCGCATGCTCCGTCGGGAAAATTACCCGACGTGCATTGCGCTAAATGATGTCGCAAGGACGTCATTGGTTTTGACATTAACGTAAATGGCGTCCAGCACCATTCACGAACGACTTACGCAAACTACGCGAAATTTCAAATTTCGACGCTAGTGGCTAGTCCACCTAGAGGGCAGCCTTAGTTTTACGCAGCGCATCTCGACGGAAACAACGTAAAGTTAGAGCGACGGGTAACGTGGACGTTTGTGAATCGCCGTAAGTAGTCATTTGCACATTCTACGCCGACCGCAATGGAATCGCCACCTAGCGGCCGGCCTAGAATTGCATCCTAAGATCCGACGGTGTAATTCAATTACACCTGTCGGATCTTAGGGCTATCTATGCGGAACTGATTCTATGAATCAGCCGCATAGATGCCACAAGCGTATCTCAGACATACGACGGCGTATCAGGAGATACGCCGTCGTATCTCTGCTGTGAATCTGGCCCTTTTTCAGGGACATGAACAGGAAATGTCCAGGAAAAATCGTACATTTGGCAAAAAATATGAAAAATGATTTACCGTTGCCTAATATTCCAGAAATTAGGTCTAAGAAAACGTTCAGGCTCTGTATGTTTTGGACGTTAACGGACCATTCACACGTGTTTTTTTGCGTTGAGAGAGCTCATTTATTTTGAATGGGCTGGCAGCGCACTTCAATGCTAGGGAAAAAAAAACTAACAGAACCCCATTATCCACTTGATCTCTGGAAGGTTTTACCCCCTTCATGACCAGACCATTTTTTGCTATTTAGCACTACGCTACCTAATCTGGCAATTGCGCAGTCATGCAACGCTGTACTCAAAAGAAATTAGGGCTGTTACTGATTACAATTTTCGCGTTCGATTAATCAATTTTTTTTAATCGATTAATCGACTAATTTCGATTAATCATAACTCACTTACAGATCCAACTACTTTTAGCTGATCTCCTTGCATTGCAACTCTGCATTAGTCAGTGGTAAATGTGGTATACACTATATACAATCACCCGTCACTAGTTTGTTTCCACAATCCATGATTTAACTTCACAGTTCCCATGATGCTCTACCACACTGCAGAGTCCGTGAGCATGAGTTCCAATGTAGTTCCAAAACATCTGGGGTGCAAAGGTTCGTCATCACTGATCTAGGGCGATTAAAGGGTTAAATCTGTGCCTAACCTTTAGTTGATTTATTTTGTTCTGTTAACTAATGTTTACTATTGGAATTTAACTTGACGTTTGTACAACTATACATATGTGTTCATTGTAGTGGCTGCGTGCGCATTTATTACTTTCTTGTACTCCGATTCATGAATTGGAGCGCCCCCTTACTTTCAGAAAGGGCGCTACGCTAAAGTTAGTGGGAGAATGAGAGAGATAAGTTGCTCTTATTCTTGATTGTTCTGTGGGTCAGTCTGCGTTCCAGGGATGTGGTGCCATCCCTGGGCGGTAGATGGCACCGGAGAGGTCCAGGCGGAGTTGCTTCCTCCCAGCAGCCAATGAGAGGAGTTGAGTCTCCCTGTGCATGCTGGGAGGGGGTATTTCTGTGGCGGAGGCCGTTGTTCTGGGTTCTTTGCGGGTTCCTGGTTCCAGGTGCGGCACCCACCTTTAGGGTGTGCGCGCATCGCGGGCCCCACCACCATGGCCTACCTGGCCTGGGGTTGCGTGCTACGCGAAGTTCCTGACTCCGGGCCCTCCTGGCCCGGAGCAACTGATGCCACAAAGGGGCCCCAGTGACTTACTGGGTCCCCCTTCTACTGAGGAGATCCCAGGCTGTATGCCATTCGATTGGGGGATCGGCTTGACGAGAACCCGGAGGCAGGTTATCCAAAAGGGCTTGAACGAACCATCGGGGATCTGGTGACCAGATACTGGCAGGTACACTTGCACTGTCAACCGGTGACCCTAACGTGATTTATTGGGAGGATTCACACAATCAAAAAATCTGTGCCCAACTACTGTATGTGTAATATGTGTACAGTGTACTGCTTTTTAACTAAATGGATCTCTAAATTTCTCATCCCATCATGCACACAGCAGATCCCAGCCGTGAATCCTTTGCCAGAACTTGCTCCCACAGCAGGCGTCGTGGGGGGGGGGGGGGCTAAACCTGAAAGTAGACAGCACTATCGGGGTACACCGATTTGCCCGCGCGGGCCACCCATCCTCAGTTCATTGCAGGCAGGCGGTCAGCAAGTGGTCAAGTTGCAGTGTCAACAGACTGGGGTGGACAAGCTTTGTGATGCTTTGATTCAGGGCAAGAATTAAACCCCCTGTCGCGGTACCATCCGCCTAACATGACCAATTCAAGTGAATGGGGCCGCAACAACTGCCACCATGCAAGTTTTTAGGGTAGTGGTTGTCAACCTATTAGCATTTCTATGACAAAGTGCAGGAAAGCCGCAGGTGCACTGCGCTGCACCCACGGATCAGTGTGAAAGCCACCTAGTAACCCCTTTTTATAAGTGTTAAACTACAGCATATCAGTGTGAAAGCATCCATATAGGGGGTTCAGGACAGTAAGGTTTACATTTGTGGTTTGGGAGGTGGTAAAATCTCATGGTTGATTGTGGTCCGCGGCCAGTTACCAAATCACCTAAAGTGATTGTAAAGTCTCCTTTTTTCTACAAAAATAACAATTATGTTATACTTACCTGCCCTGTGATGTGGTTTTGCACAGAGCAGCCCAGATCCTCCTCCTCTTGTGTCCCTCCTCTGTGCTTCTGGCCCTCCCTCCCATTGAGTGCCCCCACAGCATGCAGCTTGCTATGGGGGCACCTGGGCCAAGTTGCAGCTTCTTGTGTGCATTCACACACGGAGCTGCGGTTCGGCCCCACCCCATCTCTCTCCTGATTGGCTAACTGACAGCAGCAGGAGCCAATGGCGCCACTGATGTGTCTCAGCCCATCAGACACTCGTGGACATCGCTGGACAGAGAGGGACCTCAGGTAAGTATTAGGGGGGCTTCTGCATACAGAAGGCTTTTTATCTTAAAGGGGAGTTCCACCCACAATTTCACTTTTTAAATATAAATACCCCTGTAATACACAAGCTTAATGTATTCTAGTAAAGTTAGTCTGTAAACGAAGGTCCGTTTTGTTAGGTTGTTACAGCATTTAGATTTAGATTAGTTTATAATCTAGAAATAGATCGTGGCCATCTTAAGCGTGGGCATCATGAAGCCAGACTGTATGACTTCCTGGATTTCAGCTTTGCATATCTCGCACATGCTCAGTGCACAAGCAATGTAATAGGTTTCAGTCAGGTTTGCAAGGACTACTGGGAAACATGATGCCTATCCCAGAAACCCTTGCAAATAGCCTAGGCAAATAAGGAGGAGGAAGTAATGAAGGACTACAAAATAAAGGTATTTACAAGCAACAAATTAAATAAAAATTGTCCATTCTGAACACTATGAGATTAGGGCATGCAGCACAGACAAACATAAAAAAATGGGTGGAACTCCACTTTAAAGCGGATTTCCACCCAAAAATGTAACTTCCACTTTAAGTGCAGGTGACACCCTGACATGCCACATTTGGCATGTCATTTTTCGGGGGGAGAAGTGGGTACTTTGTTTTTACAGGCACCCAGCTCCCACTTCTCCCCCCTCTCTCCCTGCAATCATCTGGGACTCGCCCATGCGCAGTGCATGCCCAGCTGTGAAGCCACAGCCAGGCGCCCACAGTGACAATGCCGTGCCTCTGAGAGAAGGGGGAGAGGAGCGAGGCTTTGTGCACCCACATCGCTGGACCGCGGGACAGGTGAGTGTCTGATTATTAAAAGTCAGCAGCTACACTTTTTGTAGCTGCTGACTTTTAAATGGGTGGAACTCCATTATAATGCATACAAGGCATAAAGATAAAAAACCTTCTGACTTTACAACCCCTTTAAGTGGCCCTCGCTCTTCAAAAGGTTGAGCACCCCTGCCTGATTCAATGTCCCCACTACAAACTGCTGAGGCTTGAGGGCAATGCATCATATACTAAAGGGCCACATGCCCTTGGGCCACAAGTTGGGTTTTGTGTGGTTAAAACAGGCAGTGAGGAGCCACAGGGGTTGATTTACTAATGGCAAATAAACTGTGCACTTTGCAAGTGTAGTTGCACTCTGCAAAGCACAGTAAATGAGGGGAAGCTCTGCTGACTTCCATCATCCAATCATGTGCAAGCAAAAATGATGTTTTATTTGTCTTGCATGTGGTTGGATATTCTTTGCAAAGTGAAGCTTCACCTCATTTACTAAACTCTGGAGAAACTGCACTTTGCTAAGTGTATTTGCATTTAGAAAATGAACCCCATAAGCCCACCACCTGTCAAACACCCCCTGTGGATTGCTCATCAGAGGGCCAACACTAGTGTAAAGGAGCCCTTAGGGTAACCGTGGCAAGATTAGTAAACACCACATTGGTAACAAAAATATATCAAACCAATAGAAAATAAATCAATACATTTATCAAAAGTAGGTCACAGCATGTCTACGTTGGCCATAGCAATCCATTTTTTTAATAGTGCTCATGGCTCATAATCAATATTTCGTTTTTGGCACTGGTGTGTATGTTCTAACTTTTTTTTGTTTGTTTTACGTCTACTTTATGTTTATTTCCTTTCTGTTCTGGGGGTGTTTCTTTTCCTCCCAACAGCTCTATGCCCAGGCCAAAAAGCCGGATCGGCATGCTAACTGCGAAGGATCCATTTGTGAACAGAGTAGCTGGGTGCTAATGACTCTCAATCTCATGCATGTATAATTCATTGTAATACCCTTGTGCTTACTATGAATTATTCACAGGGAAATTGATAGATAACATTTTTATGAATGATTTAAGAAATATAAAAAAGAATTAGCGTGAGGGTTCATTTAAACCTGGCATGGATTATTTCCTATGGGCGTTTTAGACTTTTAATCTTGACTCCTTACAGCGAGGAACGCTTTCTGTTGTGCGTATCAGAAGTGTGAGGTGGGAGATCGCATCATTAACAGCGGGCACCGCGTGAGGCAAGAGAAAGAGCACGTCCCCAGCTGGGCTGAGCAAATGTAGGATTTTATAATCATGTGTGTAAACAGCCTTTAAAAATATGTTTGGATCTTTGTGTTACGGGGAAAAAATAAAATAACGCACAAGACGGAACTCTTCAAAATGTCTGTAATTTATGTCTAAGACTACGGACAGGCAAGTGTTGTAATGAGATGCTCAGTGGGTATCACTGATGTTTACCAAGTGCCCTGTGACCCCTGAAGCAGAAAGAGTATTGAAAGTGGCAATGCTCAATACACACCGGCGTTTGGAGCATTTGTGCTTTGCCCCTGCTTTGGGGCAGGGAGGACCAGAGGCAGACCTACCATTTGGACAGGCAACTGCTTAAGGGTCCTCTGGGACTTAAAGTGGAACTATACTCACCTTGATTCCAGTGATGCGCTTTTCCCCGGAACTCACCGCTGGATGTTGACGTCTTTGAGTGACCGGCTTCTGGGTCTCAATCACCGGCCAGGCCGAGATGACATCACTCCTACATTGCCAGTTTTGTGCAGTGAGCTGAGCTTGTGCAGTTTTCCGTACAGGAGCAGACTAACAGGTAAGTAGCTTTAATGCAGAAGAGACATAGCATGTTTCTTCTGCATTTGTGCTTTTCCCTGCTTTGGAGCAGGGAGGACCAGAGGCAGACCTACCATTTGGAAAGACTGTGCAACTGCACAAGGGTCCTCTGGGACATAAAGCGGAACTATACTCACCTTGATTCTAGCGATGTGCCATCCCCGGAACTCACCGCCGGCCATTGACATCTTTGGGTGGCCGGCTTCCAGGTCTCGATTGCCGGCCACTGTCATTGGCCGGGCCAAGATGACTTCACTCCTTTGCCAAATTTGTGCAGTGAGCTGCTTTTGCGCAGGTTACTGTACCGGAACAGACTGGCAGGTAAGTGGCTTTAATGCTGGCCGCTGACATCTGTCATTGGCCGGGCCGAGATGACGTTGCTCCTTTATTGACAAATTTGTGCAGTGAGCTGAGCTTGTGCAGCTTACTGTACAGAAGCATACTGGCAGGTAAATAGTTTTAATGCAGAAGAGATATAGCATGTCTCTTCTGCATTTGTGCTTTGCCCCTGCTTTGGGGCAGGGAGAACCAGAGGCAGACCTACCATTTGGACAGACTGTCCAACTGCACAAGGGTCCTCTGGCACCTAAAGTGGAACTATACTAACCAGCCTGGGTGAGTTCTTCATTGGATCCATGGACAGGTGATGGTCCTTTTATTAAAAGTCAGCAGCTACAGGATTTGTAGCTGCTGACTTTTATTACATTTTTTTCAAACGGAGTGCAGAACTTCTTTAGCAACCTCAGCTCCAGAAGGTCTTACCCCCTTCATGACCAGATAATTTTTTGCTATTCGGCACTGCACTAATTTAACTGGTAATTGCGCGGTCATGCAACACTTTACCGAAACAACATATAATTTCTTTCACACAAATAGAGCTTTCTTTTGGTGGTATTTGATCACCATTGGTTTTTTTATTTTTTTATTATATAAACAAAATAACACCCACATTTATGAAGAAACACTTTTTACTTTTGCCTATAAAACATATCCAATAAAAAAAAAATCTAATTTCATCACAAGGCTAGGGCAAAATGTATTCTGCTACATGTCATTGGTAAAAAATAAAATAAAAAAAAAAGTGTATATTGATTGGTTTGCATGACAGTTATATCGTGTACAAACTATACTATACATACTGAAATTTCTATTTATTTATTTATACAAGGGAAATCGGACACTACCTTACACTGGGTGGGAACTGACTAGCTGACACCGACATCACCAGTGACACTAATACAATTGTAGTGCCTGGTTACTTCAAAGTACCGGTGCTATCTAAATTTAAAGGGGGATCAGAGTGTAGTTAGACTCCGATCCAAATTGTTATGTTCAAAACAGGGTCTCTGTCTCAGCTTGGCTGTGGGCTCATTCTGTTGTATTAGGGTGTTCTTCTCAACCCAGTTCAGTAGATGGCAGCAGTGGAGTCAAGGTTTGGGTGCTCTTCCCCACCAATCAGGAGGGTTGAGCCTCCCTGTGCATGCTGGGGGAGGGTATTTATGGGGCAGACGCCATTGGTTCTGGGTTCTTCTTTGTCCAGTGTGGCACCCGCCTTTAGGTTGATCACATCACGGTGCCCCGGCGTTATGGCCTACCTGGCCGTGGCGTGCGTGCCATGCTGTGTTCCTGGTTCCGGAACCATGTTGGTCCGGAGCATTTGAGCAGCGACAGGGACCCAGTGATCAACTGAGTTCCCACCTCTGAGGATCCCAAGCGGTATAGCTGTTCGGCGGGGAGTACGTCTGAGGAGCGCCAATGAGAGGCTGGCAGTCCAAATGGATTTCGACAAACCACCGGGGATCAAGGTAGCCGGTCACTGATGGATTGATCACCTGTCAGTTGGTACCTGGGCGATGTTAAGAAGGAGATTCAGGTGTAATTCACCTAAGAAGGATCTCCTCCGTAACTGCAATCGGAGAGGGCCTGTGGCAGAGGGGTCTCCCTGACGTCCATTCTAAGGAGGGTCTGTGGCAGAGACTTTCCCTCAAAGGTTCGAGCGATACTCTGGCTGCCAGGTCAGTGAGAGAGGCATGTCCGGGTATACTATACCCACTCAAGCAGGAGTGGTGCAGAGAAGTTTTACACTTGGGAGCAGGACTGTTTCCCTATTGCTACGCCTGAATTTGCCATTCTCCTTTTTTCTTCAACTCTACTTTCCTCACCACAAATCAAAAGGATTAATACATCCTCACATGTAGTGCGCATGTGGATGCATAATATTTTAACATATGCCACGTCCTAAACGAATTTTGAAAAGAAAGAATGACTTAGGGGCTAGTCATGGACTTTGTCGGCATGATAGGTTAGTAAAGATATGAGTCTTTCAAAAGATGACTTTATATATAAAAATATTTATTACAAAAAATATATATTTTAAAAGTTTCACTCCAAAGAGTACACAAAGAGTACACATAACATTTGATCAGCACAGCGTTCACAGTAATTGATGTAACTTAGAAGATTAGATCTGGTTATACAACACTAGCACCAAATGTATAGCACTAGACTAGATAAGGTATAGGGCGTCCTAATACGGACTGATAATTTAAACCATAAATGAGTACAAGAGCTTCTAAAGAAAGTCATCAACAACTGGAGATTTTAGCACTTGCGCTGGGTTGATCGGAGTCCCGACATGTTTCGCGCTGTAACTAAGCGCTTCCTCAAAGGACTTAGTAAGGTCAGTGTGCTGTGTTGATGGAAAAAACAGATATAAATATATAACATATTGTTTTTAAACAACAGAAAAATGTACAACAACCTGTATGGATATTTAGAGATCCGGTGTGCTCCTATAACATGCAAAATGGTGAGGAAAAGGACGGAAATAAGTCACCCCCATGAGAAATGTGGAAATAGCCACAAATAGCAGACAGGACGCCTGAACAAAGTCCCAAAAATTCCAGTACGAAGGAGACAGGAGGCATAATAGAGATAATGATTAATAAGGTTAGAACCATATTGCTTACCTATAAAAAGGAGCAGAACAATATAGAAAAAATGGCTGTAGAATAACTTGGCATAGTACTCTCTGGGTAGAGAGATGTATAGCAAGGGCTAGCAAGGAATTAAATTTGTAACCCCAAACAAAAATTGGGTGACGTACAAAGGCGGCAGGGCTGTAGCAAGAGATAAATAGAGCCAATACATAGAATCAGAGCATTGTTATAAATTATTAGTAATAAATAGTAATAAAGGGCAAATAGTAATGCCAGAAAGCATGATGCTTACCCAATATTTGGAAACAGTTACATGTAGGATTTGCAATTTGCTCATAGCATGGCTGCATTCAGCAATTGTAAGATTAGAGTGTTTGAAAAGCACTAATCTTGATCTTTAGGGCAGTTCAAGGGAACGGGGGCAAAGATTGCCTCAATAGGCCAGTCACTGAGAAAATAAGTGAGGGAAAAAATTATCAGCCCAATAGAGTTGACCGCACAAAGGTATGGAAAGACGTTTAAAGATGTGGATATTGGTCTTACCAGTAAGCAATGCTAGCCACAGGTGCCGGTTATTCGTATGCCTCCCAGGAGGCTGAGGATAGCGTGTGTAGCCTGGGGGCTTTATATAGCCCCGAGTCCCGCCCCAGATCGACAACCACCTCGGCGCTGCCGGGTGATGTCATCTGTGCTGGCCGCAAAGTAACAGCAGATGCGCGCGCACCGGAAGAAATAAAGGTGCGCGCGCACTACTGAAATTAATGCACCATTCGATGGCGAGTACCTCACCACAAGTTTATTTGTTTTTACCCGGCTGGGTAATAAAGAGCACAGAAAAGACACTTGTTGCAGACATTCCTTTACTACTAGGAAAAGAGAAAATTGCGCTAATCAAATGTAAATTAAGTGAATAAATGGGAAGGCTGCAATAGCGTGAACTAACACAAAACAGATATAAAAAGGAAAAAATTGCGCCAACCAATAATAAATTGATATAAACAGTGAAGTCCTTTGTGTCTTCTACAAGTGAGACACAGAAAAAATGTGCACCATAAAAGTGCATAAATCGTAAACAAATGGTGAACAAGTTATTTTAGAAAATCCAATAACAAAGTCCATAAACTGGAATTCCGACCCAGACAGCACCCAGTGTGGAGATGTTTGACAGTTGTGACCCGCCACCATATGGACTGAGGCTTACCACAGGGTAATTTGATAACAGCGTTATTCAAATTATAGCAGGATACTTCCAGAACACCGGATTATGGCCAGACATACACCAGGTCACGATCCCTTTAAGAAATCCACGATGGGGTGCAGCAGCATGTAATAGCGAATAGCGTCCTCATAGCATGTCACAGCCCAGTCAGTGTCAACATAAAAGGAAGGAGACCGCACATAGGGTAGTATGCACTAACAGGTTTTAATTAAAAAAGATTTAAAACTACTTACAGACGAATGTAAATAGAGAGCGAATAAACATTTGCCGGCCGGCATCTAACAGGAGCCCTTCCTGTACGCGGTGACGTCACTGCACTCCGTCCCAGACGCGTTTCGTCACAATATGACGTTCTCAATGGGAATGGGCTCTGCAGTGAACCACCGCTTAATATACCCAGGCCTCGCTTTGACTGCCAGGAACCGGAAATAGCCAAATCGCCATTTTGAAAATGGGAAAACTGGATATTTTTATCTCCTAAAGAGAGGTTGTACATGATCCCATTGGCACCACGGACGCCAACAATTTATTATCTGCCCAAACTTCATAAGGATCCTGTCTGCCCCCGGGGCGTCCCATTGTCAGTGGCATCGACTCTGTGACGTCCCGGGTAGGTAGATATGTGGACTTCTTTTTACAGCCATTAGTCAAGAGGATACCATCATATGTAAAAGACTCCAGGCACATTATTAATCTTTTGGCTGGTCTTACTCCTCGAAATGGTATGTGGTTAGTCACGATTGATGTGACATCTCTGTACAGCATCATTCCCCATGCTTTGGGTTTTGATGCTGTCTGCTTTTATTTAATACGTGATTCGGGCCTCCCTGCCAAACAGGTAGAGTTCATTATGTCACTCTTAAAGTTCGCCACCTCCTCGAACTATTTCTGGTTCGAGGGGAAGTTCTATAAACAAGAAACGGGCGTGGCCATGGGGGCCAAATATGCCCCCAGCTTGGCCAATTTGTTTATGGCCAAGTGGGAGGAGGATGTCATCTATAGTAATAATATACCGGAGCTCATGGTATGGGCTAGGTATATTGATGACATCCTCCTCCTATGGGATGGTACCCTGGATAGGTTGGAGAGATTCATGTCAGATCTGAATCTTAACCAGAGGGGGATCCAACTAAAGTTTGAAGCTAGCCAATTTGAGGTCCACTATTTGGACCTCAAAGTTAGCATTAAGAACAACGAGTTTGGCACTTCAACATTCTTTAAAGCGACGGATCGCAACTCTTTTATCCCTTTAAATAGTTGCCATCATAGTCAGTGGCTCAAATCGGTTCCAAAGAGCCAGTACCTTAGGCTCCGTAGGAACTGTTCTGACCCTTTGGAGTTCTCTGAGCAGGCCAAGGTACTGACTGGTCGCTTTTTAGAGAAGGGTTACAACTTGGAGTCCTTATATGAGACCTTGGAGACCGTTCGCCGTATCCCCAGAGAGGATCTTTTGGTAGAACGACCCCAAGTTGTAGGAGACCAATTTCAGGGTTGTGCTCCCTTTATTACCGATTATTCTATTCAGCACGGGAGCATTAAACAACTTTTGAATAAACATTGGCATTTGGCAAGGAATGACCCCATTCTTAAGGGGCTTTTACCTGAGAAACCAAAGGTCGTTTTTAGAGGTGCACCAAGCTTACGCAATCAAGTTGCACCAAATATTTTAAATCCCCCTCAGAATGGTTTTAATACATTTTTTAACCAATTAACGGGTTTTTATCAATGCAGAAGGTGTAGAGTTTGTTCCCTGAATTCATGTAGGAGTAGGCGTACGATTAGGTTTGAATCAACTGTTACAAGGAAGGAGCACCCAATAAAGCCCTTTATTACTTGCGAAACCACAGGAGTTGTGTATCTGATCCAGTGTCCATGCGGCCTACAATATGTAGGCCGTACCAAGCGACCTTTGCGTGTTCGGTTAAACGAACACATTACCAACATCCTCAATGGTTACGATAAACATTCGGTGTCAAAGCACTATCTCCTTAAACATAACAGAGATCCATCAAATACACTCTTTTTAGGCATCGACAAATTTAAACCTAATTGGAGGGGGAGTGCTCTAGTTAGAGAAATTTCCAAGCTAGAAATGGCTTGGATACACCGGCTCAAGTGCTATACGCCTCATGGCCTAAATATAGACACAGACATAAATGCGTTTATAAATAATGCTTGATGTCACTATGGCAATTTTATGTCTATATTGTTGTATAAAATGATTCTGTATAGTGGTTTTATTTATTGTAAAAAATAATTTTTAGCCTCATTTTGACTTCACCAGGATGGGACCAATTTTCTATTTTTTATATTTCATAATTTTTATTCTTTACTTTTTATATATTTTCTATATTTTTATATTTTTCATTTTTACACCAATTATTGGTTCACTATTTATTTATATTTACACTATTAATATTATGCCAATTTGGATATGGGGGTTGGTTTATTCATGATCCAAAGGTTTGAATATACACTTTTCATATGAATATTAATTTATTCATATAATTTTTAATCCCTTTTGGGGTTTCCTATTTACGTTTAATTTTTCTTTAGAATATCACTATTTTTGTTTGTAGCATCCTGATCTATATATGTGTGAGGTATTGCTCACTCTGACATAAGTATCTATAGGTTGGCAATTTCAGTTCTGGCCACGAGAGGGACCGACTGTATTTATTCAGGATGGATTTTTTAATTTATGCACGTTTTGTATTATATTCACTTATATGCACAAAACACCAATTTTTATATTTTTAATACTGTCTCCTTTTTTATTAAAGGGATAGCTCCCTGTCTTTAGCCTTATTTACACACATAAATATTTATATTTATTTATATTTATATTTTTTATCTAGTAAGGGCACTTAAGGTCCCGCACACAGTAAAATATCCAGTTTTCCCATTTTCAAAATGGCGATTTGGCTATTTCCGGTTCCTGGCAGTCAAAGCGAGGCCTGGGTATATTAAGCGGTGGTTCACTGCAGAGCCCATTCCCATTGAGAACGTCATATTGTGACGAAACGCGTCTGGGACGGAGTGCAGTGACGTCACCGCGTACAGGAAGGGCTCCTGTTAGATGCCGGCCGGCAAATGTTTATTCGCTCTCTATTTACATTTGTCTGTAAGTAGTTTTAAATCTTTTTTAATTAAAACCTGTTAGTGCATACTACCCTATGTGCGGTCTCCTTCCTTTTATGTTGACACTGACTGGGCTGTGACATGCTATGAGGACGATATTCGCTATTACATGCTGCTGCACCCCATCGTGGATTTCTTAAAGGGATCGTGACCTGGTGTATGTCTGGCCATAATCCGGTGTTCTGGAAGTATCCTGCTATAATTTGAATAACGCTGTTATCAAATTACCCTGTGGTAAGCCTCAGTCCATATGGTGGCGGGTCACAACTGTCAAACATCTCCACACTGGGTGCTGTCTGGGTCGGAATTCCAGTTTATGGACTTTGTTATTGGATTTTCTAAAATAACTTGTTCACCATTTGTTTACGATTTATGCACTTTTATGGTGCACATTTTTTCTGTGTCTCACTTGTAGAAGACACAAAGGACTTCACTGTTTATATCAATTTATTATTGGTTGGCGCAATTTTTTCCTTTTTATATTCCTTTTTATATTCCTTTACTACTGCTATACGCACCATTCACCCCTAGGAATTCGGAAGAGCCACAAGGTAAATGTGCCACCCAAAACAAACCAGCAGCTCCTCCGGGGGTAGTTCTACACAATGATCAGTGCTATTATTATACACTGTTCTTGTACTAATCATACTGTGACTGTCTGGGAATGGGGTTAACATCTCGGGCAATCAATGGGTTAAGTGTGTGCAGACTGGTGTACAGTCATGTTGGGACAGGAAGGGGCCATCCCCAAACTGTTCCCACGAAGTTGGGAGCATGAAATTGTCCAAAATGTCTTGGTATGCTGAAGCCTTAAGAGTTCCCTTCACTGGAACTAAGGGGCCAAGCCCAACCCCTGAATAACAACCCCACACCATAATCTGCCCTCCACCAAATGATTTGGACCAGTACACAAAGCAAGGTCCATAAAGACATGGATGAGCCAGTTTGGTGTGGAGGAACTTGACTGGCCTTCACAGAGTCCGGACCTTAACCTGATAGAACACCAGAGGAGGCTCTTTAATTAGGCAAATTAGGCAGTCGCCTAAGGCCTCACACTCATAGGGGCCTCACAGCTGCCTAACTTACCCAATGCATTACTGCAGTTTTATGGGACAGGGGACCTTAAGGCTGCTGTGCTCAGGCAGCGTTAAGAGCCCTGACTCAGGAGCGGGGCAGCCAGCGTCCCTAACAACCAGTGAATATTAGTGACACCACCCGTTGTGGCGTCAATGACCCAGCATGCCCTCTGTCAATGACATTACAAGGGGGCGGGTTCACCAGGTGACATCACCGGGTGACCCCCGCCCCTTAGTTATTGAAGAGCAGGATCTGGGGGCCCCCTAGTTAAAGATTCTGATAAGCCCCATGCCGGCAGACCCCCACAACCACCGGCCAGGGTTGTGGTGAAGAGGCTCTTGTCCTTAAATTATTTTTCCCATCATGGGTGTGAGTGGGACCCCATGTCAAGTTTTGCCTAAGGCCTCACAAAGCCTAGAGCCGCCTCTGTAGAACACCTTTGGGTTTAAGTAGAGCGGAGACTGAGCCAGGCCTTCTTGTTCAACATCAGTGCCTGACCTCACAAATGCACTTCTGGAAGAATGGTCAAACATTCCCATAGACACACTCCTAAACCTTGTGGACAGCCTTCCCAGAAGAGCTGAAGCTGTTAGAGCTGAAAAGGGTGAACCCTACAGACTAAGAATGGGATGCCATTAAAGTTTATGTGCGTGTAAAGGCAGACGTCTCAATACTTTTGACAATATAGCATTGTATGGGCTGTCACAAAGTATCATGTGATTTTATTGAATCTTTCTGATATTTATCTGCTGTCTCCATCCTCAGCCCCCCTACCACCACGCACACGCTGATTGCTATTGCATTCATACTGGGAAGAATAATGTTGTATGCTTATGAGCTCTTGGCACACAGAGCAGTAATTTGTTTTGCTAGGTGTACATTACCGGCGAGGGCTCAGGTGGTTAAACTAAACATGAAAAATACATGCCGCATCTACCTTCCGAAATGCAATCACATAATCGCATTTCAGGCCATCTTACCTATCTCACTTACAGCTTTACAGAGATTAATTCCTTGTTAGATTTCACTCATCACATCTTTGCTGGTGCCATTTAGCTAAATTTGTTCCGACTCCAACCTGCGCGATGCGGAGTGCCCCCCTAAGGACACATTACGAGCCATTGCCGCAAGCCTTACTCCTCTCATTAAAAGTTGATACCTTGCACAAATTACACTCTTGTTCTTTTGGTCTCTGCATTGTGTCTCATGATTATGCTGGGAAAAAATAAATAAATCAAAAAATAATTAACAGGAAAAAAAAATGTCTCCACGGCCCACATAAAAAAGTAAAATGATTTAAGTTTTTTTTTAGGCTCAAATTTATTTTTTATTTTTGTAAACTCCATAAAGGGTTTCTCCATTCACCATAGTGCATTTTGTACTGTGATTGGCACAGACCACACAAGAATTCCAGAATCCCTCCCACTTATTACCGTATTTATCGGCGTATACCGTGCACTTTTTTTCCCTGAAAATCAGGGCAAAATCGTGGGTGCGCCATATACGCCAATACCCGCTTTCCCGCGCCGAGTTTAAATACTGCGCCGGCATATACCGAGCGCAGTACACTCGTGTATAGTTGGGCACTCGTGTATAGTCGCTCGGCTGGACGTACAGGACGTGAGCGCGACAGTAGCCGAGCCTGCCCGAGTGTACTGCGCTCGGTATATGCCGGCGCAGTATTCAAACTCGGCGCGGGAAAGCGGGAAACGAGCGAGGAGGACGCCGCAGAAGGACGCCGGACCCGACGAAGAGGACACCCGAAGCCGCAGACGAACGCCGGACCCGACGAGGCCGCCGATGGACGCCGCGCAAGACACCAAAACTGTAAGTACAAAATTCTTTTTTCCACAGGAATTTCTGGACAACTTTAGGGGTGCGCGCTATACGCGGGAGCGTGCTATACCCCAATAGATACGGTATATACTGTAATGTATTAGTATTTTTCTGAAGGTGATGGACAGAGAGCACATTGGAAATAGAGTCCATGAAACCATCACCCATATAAAGATATTTGGAATGTACTTGTGAAGATGGTGGATTTGAATTGGCAACATACAGTGCCTTGAAAAAGTATTCATACCCCTTGAAATTTTCCAAATTTTGTCATGTTACAACCAAAAACGTAAAATGTATTTTATTGAGATTTTATGTGATAAAAAAAAAAAAAGTGTGGTGTGGTGCTTCGCTGGCGCAAAACACTTTCCCTGACTTGTTCATTCCCCGACTTGTTCATTCCCCGACTTAGTTGGGGTAGGCGGTACACTTTGGTGGAGTTGGGTCAGCCACGCCCCCATGACCTTTGACCTCTGGGAACCCACCTTTGACCTCTGGGGGAGGTCTCTGTTCTAATTCCTGAGTCCTAGCCTTATTCTTCAATGGGAAGAATTCAACCCCCCCGAGTCAATACTTTGTAGAACCTCCTTTCACTGCAATTACAGCTGCAAGTCTTTTTGGGGATGTCTCTACCAACTTTTTACATCTAGAGAGTGATATTTTTGCCCATTCTTCTTTGCAAAATAGCTTAAGCTCTGTCAGATTGGATGGAGAACGTCTGTGAACAGCAATTTTCAAGTCTTGCTACAGATTCTCAATTGGATTTAGGTCTAGACTTTGACTGGGCCATTCTAACACATTAATATGCTTTGATCTAAACCAGGGGTCTCCATACTTTTCAAGCAAAGGGCCAGTTTACTGTTTTTCAGACTTCAGGGGGGCCGGATTCTGATCAGTGGGGGTAGAAAATGCCCCAGGGCCGAGCATCAGTGAGAATAAACACGACCCCAGTGCTGGTGGGCAGTAAGGGGAGGAACAGTGCTCCATCATTGCTATTAATGGAAGAAATAGTGCCCATTGTTGGTGGCATTGGGAGGAATAGTGCCTCATATCGTTGGGAGCAATACTGCCCCAAGGGCCGGATGAAGGCTAGCAAAGGGCCACATCAGGCCCTCGGGCCGCAGTTTGGAGTCCCCTGATCTAAACCATTCCTTTGTAGCTCTGGCTGTATGTTTAGGTTGTTGTCCTGCTGGAAGGCGAACCTCCGCCCCAGTCTTTTGCAGACTCTAAGATTGCCCTGTATTTGACTCCATCCATCTTACCATCAACTCTGACCAGCTTCCATGTCCCTGCTGAAGAAAAGCATCCCCACAACATGATGCCGCCACCACCATGTTTCACGGTGGGGATGGTGTGTTCAGAGTGATGGTCAGTGTTAGTTATCCGCCACACATAGGCCCAGATTCACAAAGACTTACGGCACCATATCTCCTGATACGCCGTCGTAAGTCTGAATGGCCGCCGTCGTATCTATTCGCCTGATTCATAGAATCAGTTACGCATAGATTTGGCCAAGATACGAGCGGCGTAAGTCTCCTACGTCATCGTATCTTGGGTTGCAATAATTACGCTGGCCGCTAGGTGGCACTTCCTTAATTTCCGCGTTGAATATGTAAATGAGCAAGATACGCCGATTCACGAACGTACATACGCCTGTCGCAATTAGTTACGCCGTTTACGTAAGACATACGCCGGCGTAAAGATAAAGCATGTCTTTAGGTGGCGCAGCCCATGCAAAGTATGGACGTCGGAACAAGCGTATCTTTTTACGTCGTTTGCGTAAGTCGTACACGAATAGGGCTGTGCGTAAGTTACGTTCACGTCACAGGCATTGTGCCGACGTATCTTGGGGCGTAAATACGACGTGATACTGAGCATGCGCGCGCATGCGCTGTTCGTTCGGTCATGCATCTACATGGGGTCAAGCCTCATTTAAATACAACACGCCCCCTACCAGCCTACTTTGAATTACGCGCACTTACGCCGACCCATTTACGCTACGCCGCCGTAACTTAGGACGCAAGTGCTTTGTGAATACAGCACTTGCCTCTCTAAGTTGCGGCGGCATAGCGTAAATACGATACGCTACGCCCGCGCAACGTAGAGCGGCTGTACGTGAATCTAGGCCATAGTGTTTTGCTTTTAGGCCACAAAGTTCAATTTTGGTCTCATCTGATCAGATAACCTTCTTCCACATGTTTTCTATGTCCCCCACATGGCTTCTTGCAAACTACAAACAGGAATTCTTATGACTTTCTTTCATGAATGACTTTCTGCTTGTCACTCTTCCATAAAGGCCAAATTTGTGGAGAGCACGACTAATAGTTGTCCTGTGGACAGATTCTCCCACCTGAGCTGTGCATTTCTGCAGCTCCTCCAGAGTTACCATGGGCCCTTTGGCTGCTTCTCTCATTAATGCTCTCCTTGCCCGGCCTGTCAGGCCTTGTACACACGACTGTTTTCCCTCGACAGAATCCATCAAGAAACTTGGTGGCAGAGCTTTTTTGCAGAGGAAAACGGTCGTGTGTATGTTTTTCGTCGAGAAAACTGTCGAGGAACTCAACGAGAAAAAAAAAGAGAACAAGTTCTCCTTTCCTCGTCGGGAGTCTCAATTTCCTCGTCGTGTTTCTCGTCGGTCTGGTTTACGACGAGAAACACATTTGTGTGTATGCTTAGAAACCCGCGCATGCTTAGAATAAAGTATGAGACGGGAACGCACTTTCGGTAAAAGTAGCGTTCGTAATGGAGATCGCACATTTGTCACGCTGTAACAGACTGAAAAGCGTGAATTGTCGCTCACCAAACTTTTACTTAACATGCAGTAACATGAGATTAGCAAAAGCAGCCCCAAGGGGGGCGCCAGTGGAATCGAACTTCCCCTTTATAGTGCCGTTGTACGTGTTGTACGTCACCGCGTTTGAGAACGACGAGATTTTGTCTTGACAGTGTGTACGCAAAGAAAGCTTGTCAAGATTCTCGACAAGAATAACAAGGAACTCGTCGAGGAAAACAGTGTTTCATTTACGACGAGTTCCACGGTTGTGTGTACGAGTTTAGGTGGACGGCCATGTCTTGGTAGGTTTGCAGTTGTGCCATATTCTTTCCATTTTCGGATGACAGATTGAACAGAGCTCTGTAAGATGTTCAAAGCTTGGGATATTTTTTTTTTATAACCTAACCCTGCTTCAAACTTCTCCACAATGTTATCCTTTACCTGTCTGGTGTGTTCCTTGGCCTTCATGATGCTGTTTGTTCACTAAGGTTCTCTAAGAAACCTCTGAGGGCTTCACAGAACAGCTGTATTTATACAGGGATTAATTTACACACAGATGGATGATGACTTCTGAAGGCAATTGGTTCCACTAGATTTTAGTTAGGGGTATCAGAGTAAGGGGGGCTGAATACAAATGCACGCCACACTTTTCAGATATTTATAAAATAAAATAGGTGAAAACCATTTATGATTTTCCTTCCACTCCACAACTATGTTCCACTTTGTGTTGGTCTATCACAGGGATAAGCAATTAGCGGACCTCCAGCTGTTGCAGAACTACAAGTCCCAGCATGCCTCTGCCTCTGGGAGTCATGCTTGTGGCTGTCAGAGACTTGCTATGCCTCATGGGACTTGTAGTTCTGCAACAGCTGGAGGTCCGCTAATTGCATATCCCTGATCTATCACATCAAATCCCAATAAAATACATTTACGTTTTTCGTTGTAACATGACAAAATTTGGAAAGTTTCAAGGGGTATGATAACATTTTCAAGGCACTGTAGAGATTATTAGGTAGATTCAGAGAGAAAAGCTTAAACTTGCGGCGGCGTAGCTTAGCGTGTTTAGGCTACGCCGCCGTAAGTTAGCTAGGCAAGTACATGATTCACAATGTACTTACCTGCTAAGTTACGGCGGCGTAGCCTAAAGCAGGCGGGCGTAAGGGCGCCGAATTCAAATGTGTGTAAGGGGGGCGTGTTTTATGTTAATAAGGCTTCACCTTACGTTTTTGACGTTTTTTTATCACTGCGCATGCGCCGGGCGCCTACATTTCCCAGTGTGCATTGCGGCTAAGTACACCGTACGGGCCTATTGATTTAGACGTAGACGTAAACGACTTAAATCGCTATTCGCGGACGACTTACGCAAACAACGTAAAAATTTCGAATCTCGAAGCGGGAACGGCAGCCATACTTTAACATTGCTATTCCATCTAATAGATGGAATAACTTTAGGCCTGATAATGGCTTACGGAAACGGCGTAAATGTACTGCGGCGGCCGGGCGTACGTTTGTGAATCGGCGTATGTACTAATTTACATATTATACGCCGACCGCAATGGAAGCGCCACCTAGCGGCCATCTGAAATATTGCAACCTAAGATAGGACGGCACAAGCCGTCCTATCTTAGATATGTTTAAGCGTATCTCTGTTTGAGCATACACTTAAACAGAAGTCGGTTTAGATTCTGAGTTAGGTCGGCTTATCTACTGAATCTACCTATATCTTATTAGATTATGAATGTGATCCACATTTTATAATCACATTTATTTATTTGTACATTTGGAGAAAATATCAAGCACTGTTTATCGGTTGTTCATTGAGGTCTAGGACCCTATGAGCTCCATAGCTTTGCAAATTGTAACTCCAGACCCAATATACAGCGAGTTGCAGCCATTTACAGTAAATTTGCTTTTATCAAGGTTACTACAAAACAGTGAGACTAGGTTTGCAGGTTTTAGCACCACCGGCTAATCTCCGCAAGTGAAGTTAGTGTTAAAACAACACACACCTTCAGCTTCATTAAACCCACCAGTGCCACCGGCTTGCTAATATCTTCCAAGGTCTTAAACATCGAGGATAAATAAAGTGCTGTTACAACGGCTTCCTGTAATAAAGTGAAATAAAACACAAATCTAAAGCAGAAGTGCAACAGCTGCTGCCATTAAAATGATAGTGATAATATAATATCATGCAAATTTTATCTTATATACCCCAGGATTTAGTGAAAGTTCTCAGGAGAATCAGGAGAGCGCTAAAGTATATCTAAGCTTTTGTGAAATAACAATTCTTTCCAGTTTGAGCAGAATTGCTGGCCTGTTATGTTGTGTACACACGATCGTTTTTTCTGATGAAAATTGTCAGATGGACTTTTTTCATCTGAGAAACTGATCGTGTGTGGGCCCATCGGAATTTTTTCCATTGGTGTAAAAAAATAGAACATGTTTACATTTTTTTCCGATGAAAAAAAACGATAGTAAATTCCGATCGTCTGTGTGGAACTCCATCGGAGAAAAATCCACGCATGCTCAGAATCAAGTCGACGCATGCTCGGAAGCATTGAACTTCATTTTTTTCGGCTCGATGTACTGTTTTACGTCACCGTGTTTTGCCACTCTCCTGACAGGGGGCGTCTGTGCTGATTGTTTATCAGTGCAGCCCCCCCTCGGATGCCCGCCCAGGACCACATGGATGCTTCCAGGACCACCAGGGATGGCCATCACACTGGACCACCAGGTATGCCACCCTAGACCACCAGGGAAATGCCAATCAGTGCCCAGGCAGCTGCCAATCAGTGCCCATCCCCAATGCCTGCCAGTGCCATCAGTGTCATCGATTAGTGCCACATATCAGTGCCCATCAGTGCCACATATCAGTGCCCATCAGTGCCATGTATCAGTGCCCATCAATGCCTAGCAGTGCCGCCTATCAGTGCCATTCATAAGTACCCTTCAGTGCCCATCAATGTCGCCTATCAGTGGCTATCAGTTCCCACCAGTGCCACCCATTAGTGCCCAGTGCTGCATATCAGTGCCACCCATCAGTGCCATCTACCAGTGCCCATCGTCAGTGCCACCTCATTGGTGCCACCTTATCAGTGCCCATCAGTGAAGGACAAAACTTACTTATTTACAAAATTGTATAACAGAACACAAGAACATTTTTTTTTGCCAAATTTTCAGTCTTTTTTTAATTTGTTTAGCAAAAAATAAAAAGCGCACAGGTGATCAAATACCACCAAAAGAAAGCTCTATTTGTGGGAACAAAATGATAAAAATGTGATTTGTGTACAGTGGAGTATGACCGCGCAATTGTCATTTAAAGAGTAACTAGACATGTGGAATGTTTTTAGTTACGAATACGTTTTCCGTAAATTTTCGTTATTTTAGTTGATTCGTTAACATACGAATGAACGAACGGTTTAGCGCAATTAATAACGAATAACGATATTTTCAAAATAACGAATATGGAAAACAACGAAGATACGAAAGAAGAAAGAAACGAAAACATAGAAACAACGAAAATACTGAACCCAAAAAAAATAAAAATAATTATGAAAAACAAAATGAATGAAAATGCAAACTTGCTAATATTCGAAGACCGAAAAGAAAACAACCGAAATACCGAACAAAAAATAAAAAACGAAAATCAAAACTACCGAAAAATAAATTACGAATCTTCGGAAAACGGAAATGAAAACAACGAAAATACGAAACAATGTAAATTAGCTTTCGTTAGTACTGAAATATTTCTGGACATTGACCAATAGCCACTGCGCGCTGTCCCTTTCCTCTGAAGAGGTTTGTTCCTTCCCCCAATGAGCTTCTTTCTCATTACCTCCTGGCTCCTTGTGTCTTTTTCTGTGTTAGACTGCAGTGCATCTAATTTCTAGATTTGTATTTGTAATATCTGACATATTTTAGTTTTCTTCTACGTCAGACTTCATTCTAAACAGGGTGTGTGTGCTAACTAAGACAGTCAAGTCAATCACAGTAAAGTACGAATTACAAAATTACGACGAGTAGTGTGTCGAATAAACGTAAAATGTATTCTAACAGAATTACGAATGCAATAAAATATACAAAAGTAAGTTTTTACAATCAAAGGAAATTAGACACGAAAATACGAATGATCATAAAGCAACGAAGATATATTTCTTACGAAAATACGAACGCGGCATTATGGAAAATATAATGTAAATACGAATAGCAAAACAACGAAAATTAAACCAACGTAAAAATGAAGGAACGAATAAAATCATTTTAAAAAATACGAACGCGGCAGAATAAAAAATATAACGAAAATACTAATCTTGATTCAACGAAAAATAAACAGAAAAAAACGGAAACGGAAAAAAAAGTGTTTTACGAAAATACTAAAGAGTAAGAATACGATAACTAACGTCTTACGAAATTACGACTCGTTACGAATCACGATAAACGAACAGAAACGAAACAGAAATAAACAAACATTTTTGCTGTGCACATGTCTAAGGCCGGGTACTAACGAGCAAACATGTACGATGAAACCGGTCCGTCGGACCATTTTCACCATACATGTCTGTCAGAGGGCTTCTGTACTATGGCTGTACTAACCATCGTACAGAAGTCCGCGCGTAAACAATACAAGGGGCGTGTCCGCGTCGCCGCCACGACGATGACGCGGCGATGACGCGGCGACGTGGGCGGGCCTGCCATTTAAAGGCTTCCACGCATGCGTCAAAGTCATTCGACGCATGCGAGGGACGGCGGGCGCTCGGACATGTACGGTAGGTCTGTACTGACGACCGTACATGTCCGAGCGGGCAGGATTCCAGCGGACGGTTTTAAAACACGTCCAGGAATATTTGTCTGCTGGGAAAAGGCCCGGCGGGCAAATGTTTGCTGGAATTCGGCCCGCTCGCGCCTACACACGACCAAACATGTATGCTGAAACTGGTCCACGGACCAGTTTCAGCATACATGTTTGGTCGTGTGTACGGGGCCTAAGAGCAACAACACTGAAAGCTGAAAATTGTCTTGGGCAGGAAGGGGGTGTAAGTGCCTGGTATTGAAGTGGTTAAATATAAAAATCCTTACACATTTATAGCATAATAGACATCGGGGTTATCTACTTTTCAGCTATATCTAAACAATCATTAAAGGGTAATACATTCCCTTTATGGTTGGGAATCACTGGCTTAACACATTAGAACAACTCCTGGGTAAAAAGGAGAAGCTCTAAACAACCAGCCTGTGTTCAAAGCTTAATCTTAAAATCAAATCGGAGACAGCGTTTAAAAAAAAAAGCTTTTTAAATAACTGAAGAAAGTGAAGACAAAATCTGTAAAAACACTGGGGGAGAAGTTAGATGCTCAGGTATTGAATCCTGACACATCAATGCAAAGCTGAATCCTTCAGAGATCTAGGTGTAAGCATGATAATGGCTATAGATGAGCAATTCCATCTGGATGAGGGACTTGTTTTACTCACAGCCTATTTCAGACTTAAAACACCTCCAATCTCCTGTGCAGCTTCCATCTCAAATGTCACACCACCTGGGAATGGCAGCTGCCAGACTGAAAGCCGAGCTCCCTGAGACATGAACAGGATGCTCATACAGCAGTTATTGACAGTGATAAGAACTTATAGATGACATGGGGTGGGGGGGAAATCAGCAGAAAACGGTTCCGTGGGAGGCCCAGGGTGAAAAGAAAGATCGGAGTTGAACTGATAAAACACAATCTACATGTCACCATTCTTTGCTGAGCCTGGTGGTGCAAAAATGTTTAGGTATTGGCCTCACCTTTATTTTAGTATCCTGTGGGTCCAGTTCTTCGGATTAAACTACAGCAAATCTTTTACGTAAATGAAAGCAGGACTGGTTAAAGCTAAAGAGCCTGCATGGATGTCCAGCAGTTCATATATTACCTTAATAAAACGGCCTTTTAAGTATCACCAGGTTGTAGGGTGACCACATTTCCAAACTACCATTCAGAGACACCCCCCTTCACAAAAATCAGTTTGCGCTGTAACGAATCACAGCTCAGTGATTGGACACAAGAGGCGGGATTTATGATTTCTCCAATCACAAGCAGGGGGCGGGATTGTGCTCCTCCAGGCATTCCTGGCCAGGACAAGTACTGTCAGTGAGTAAAGCAGTGATGTGGCGGACATTTTTGGGGGCATCAGATTGGCCCGGGGGGAAGCTGTGTCAGTTTCATTCCGGGACACTGTATTGTCTTGGAATGAAGGTGCCCGGGACAGACCTGTTAAATGCGGGACTGTCCTGGGCAATCCGGGACACGTGGTCACCCTACCAGGTTGCCAGTCTGGGAGTGGCAGGCCAGAGACAATGGAGCTACTACAGCAGAAAAGAGAAAATAGATCACTGCAGGGGAGGGCTGGCAGCCTTAGGCCGGGGGGGCAAGTCCAGTCAAGTGACCCATAGAGCGTGGAAAAGTGATGGATCGAGAAAAACAGTCTAAGATTTTTTATGATCACAAGAGTCCGCACAATGGCCCCCCTTACATCAGAGTCCACACAGAGGATGCAGCAGATGAGCTCTATCTCTCCTCGTGTCTTTGCAGAGAGAGAAGGGGATGTCAGTGCTGGTGTGCTCTGAGACTGAGCTATGTGTAAGACGAGACATAGCTCAGCTCTGCAGCCATCTCCTTTGGAGCTGACACAGGCACGGCTGCACAGTGGGAGGTGAGCGGGGGCCATGACCTGTGTTAACAGAGCTCCAGCAGGCATATTCCTGCTCTGCAAAAACGGCATTTGGTAGTGGCGGCCAGTGGCTGTGCATAGTGTCACCAGCCCGGGGGGAGATTTCCACCCTGCCCCCCTGCCAGCCCTCCCCTGGATCACTGGGAATTATAATAGGGAGGCCACAGGGTTATAAAGGAGAACAGAGTCAAGAGAACAGAATAAAATGGAGGGAGCAAGGGTGGCAAAGGAGACATAGTTACATAGTTAGTCAGGTTGAAAAAAGACACAAGTCCATCCAGTTCAATAAAAAAAAATCATACAATCCCATATACCCAATTCTATTCCCACCGTTGATCCAGAGGAAGGCAAAAAACCCCAGCAGAGCATGATCCAATTTGTTACAGCAGGGGAAAAAATTCCTTCCTGATCCTCCGAGAGGCAATCGGATTTTCCCCGGATCAACTTGACCTATAAATGTCAGTACCCAGTTATATTATTTACATTTAGGAAAGAATCCAGACCTTTCTTAAAGCAATCTACTGAGCTGGCCAGAACCACCTCTGGAGGAAGTCTCATCCACATTTTCAGCTGTGAAGAAACCTTCAAGGAATTTTTTTTTCCTAAATTACTTCCTTTACCTTAGTGCAGTCCTCCTTCACTTACCTCATCCTTCGATTTTGCTTTTAAATGTCCTTATTTCTTCTGAGAAATCTTCTGAGAAATCCTCACTTCCTGTTCCTCTGTCTGTAACTACACACAGTAATGCAATGTTTTCTCCCTGGTGTGGAGAAAGCCTCATGAGGGGAGAGGGGGCGAGCAGGGGTGTCAGGACACTCTCTACTTTGCAGATAGAGAAAGGAGCTGTGTGTTAGTGGGCGTCCTGACACTCCTGCTCGCCCCCTCCCCCCTGAAGAGGCTTTCTCCACACCAGGGAGAAAGCCTTGCATTACTGTGTGGAGTTACAGGCAGAAGAACAGGAAGTGAGGATTTCTCAGAAGAAATAAGGACATTTAAAAGCAAAATGGAAGGATGAGGTAAGTGAAGGAGGACTGTACTGAGGTAAAGGAAGCTATTTAGGGGGAAAAAATCCTTTACAACCCCTTTAATAACACCTTTTACAACCCCTTGGCATCAGCCTTCATTCACAGTCTATGCCATTTTTGGGGAAACGTGTAGGGTGGAGCATTTACCCCTAACGTCACCACATTCATTCAGCTATTTGGTTCGCTCCTTGGCTGTTATCTAGAGACATTTTTAGAGTTGATGGTTTCCTATTTTTTAACACGGTTTGCTTGCTGTGGACATTTGCTGTTTTTCATTATTTTTTTTAGCCTGCTTGCTGTGTGTTTTTTATGAAATAAACCTCCCTTTTAGAAATTACTATACTATGAAGCCTTCATCAATTTTTTCCCTGCTAAGTCACCATTCCTATGAAAGTGCCTGGAAAGTTGAGTGATTTCCGCCTGTGAATTCCTTTCCTTATCTGGTATCCTACATATCTGAAGTGGACAATGTTCACCGTAATCACTCGGGAACACCCTCCTTGGATCGAGGAACAGGTGGATAACATCGCTGCTGGTGGGTTGATGTACACGCTTTTTAGATCTCTATAATCTGAGATCTCATCTATCTGGTAAGCGGCATTATTATTACATCTTCCTGGCTGCCAATAGATCAAGGCTTCTTCTGAATATTGGAATATCTTAGTTAACACTGGATTGATTCTCAGAGGTTCTGTGTTATTACAGACACCCTTGTTTTTACACAGCACTGTGTTTTTTGAAGATACAGGTATATATGGACTATTCTCCATAGGTGTGATTGTATTTACATGGACTCTTTTGCACAATAATATATTTTCACATATAATTTTTTTGTGGTCATATACTCCTTTGTGTCTTTATATTTTATATATATATATTATATATATATATATATATATATATATATTTTCACTAGTTTACTCACTTAGTGAATATTTGAACTTGGTTCCTTAATAGGTTCTAGTTCCGTATTCATATCAATTAATTTAGTGGTTGCGCGCTTGTTCTTTTTTCCACATGTTTATTGAGCTTTAAAGCGGGGGTTCACCCTGAAAAAAAAAATTCTAACATTACATCCAGCATACTAATGACATTTACAGTATGCAGGTCTTTTTTTTTTTTTTGTCGTCCATACCGTTATATTGTGATTTTCTCCCCGGCTTCCGGGTTCTGATTCCCGCGGGACTGGGCGTTCCTATCCCTGGGTTAGATGATTGACGTCTGGTGAAACAGTTCCCACAAGGCCCGTCACCAGATTTCTGTAAATAGCCGAGCTGCGAGTCGGCGCTATACAGCGCCAAGGACCCTCCCCCCGCCCAATGGAGAGGAGGGGAGGGGAGATATCCCATGTGGCGCCACCCCTGATTCAGCACATGCTTTAACGTGCTCTATACAAAAACTAATCAAACTGGAGGAATCATTATACCATATTTACAAACCTACTCATTGTAAAATACCTTCACTGCATCGCAGGTAATAGTGTCTCTCTCACCTCTGGGAGTTCGGAGAGAGTGTAGAAATATATAGTCCAGAAAAATAGGATGAGAGAAGAATGGAAAGAGGATAGGAGAAGATGGCAGAATGCCAGAGAAATCGGTACACCCTAAATCCTGGCCTTGTCAGGACCCCTGCTATTTACAGGGGGCCAGACAAATATTCTATTTTTGTTTTTTATTAGATAGGTAAAAAAAAAGCAAATTAGATGGCGGAAACCTTAGGACCCACCAATGGATGTGGTGTAGGATGTATTAAGGTTCATAGATTGCAGGGCAAGGAATCCTGTACCCATACTGGCTTTGGTGGTGACTGCCAGTACACTGCGCAGTGATGTTTATGGCACCTAGTATAAAATGAAATTTCCCACGAATGCAACACCTACAAATATTTGTGTTTCAGGTTATGGCTGCTTGTTAATGCACTATGCAGTGTTCTCTCCGATATCTCGTGGTATTTCCAGAACAATTTTCTCTACGTTGAGATACTCAGACTTCTAAGCACTTCAAATTATCTAGGAAATACTTAACCACATTGCTTTCATAGTGATAATTAAGGCTGGGATAATAATAGAAGTATGTGCTAATTAGCAAAATCTTGAAGTCCTGGACTCCCGGTAACCTCAAGGCTTGAACCTGCGCTCCCTGCGTGTGAGCAGTAGCATAGTAAAAACCGCGCGGCCGTTCGCTTGGATAATCATTTTTCTTCAGGGATATAATGACTTAGAAATAACATTTCCATGTTATTTTTCTTTTAAAGTGTGAACTTTTCATCTAAAATCACAAATCGTCTCATTTCACCTTGATACAATCAAAAGGTGCTTCAATTAAGTGCAAATCATTATCCCTAATAAGCTATGGATGATGACTGATTTATGCTGCAGAAGGCAGGGGACCTATAAAATCTATAACAAAGTGAAAAAAATTACATTAAGTGGATATATGTATACCGTATATACAGTATATATGTTCTGCTTTTATTTTATCCATAGGTTAGTTGCGTAAAATGAATTGGATAGATGCTGGTGCGTTGAGCTTCACCAAAAACATCCTTTCCATGGAGGACTTAGGCCCCTTCTACATGGGGCGGATCCGTTGCAGCGGAGTCCGCCAGCTCAGTTGGAGATCTCACCATTGATGTCCGCTGAGCCGGAAGTTGACAGGTCCCTCTCTGCTCACTGAGCGGGGAGGGGCCTGTTGAGCACTGCGATTCCAATCTAGAGATTGGACGAAAAAAAGGACAGCATGTCCGTTTTCATCTGATCTCACCCGATTCGATCTGCCAGGACGGATGGCGAATGTATCGCCATATGTCTGGGCAGGTTGAAACAGTTAGTTGAGTGCTGTCTAGGTCGGGACAGTGAGAGTTAATTCTATGCCCTGTTTCTTGTTTTTTCTATCTGGTTCCTGTCTGGGTTTGGCCCACTTGTCCTGTGTGATATAATTTGTATCAGTGGTCCAGCTCGGAGTGTTTGGGGGAGAGAGGCAAGCGAGTCCAGAGAGTTCCAGTGCAGCTGGGGGTTGTGAGACCTGTAGGGATTGAGACAGAAGATGAGACCCAGAATAGCAGAGGGATGTTTTGTGCTACTGTCCGCATGTAGAGACTTTTAACTTGGAGTTCGCCCTGAAGACACCAGCACTGGAGTAGGCCTCCAAAGGACTTACATTTGTGTGAGAGAGCCTAAGAAGGACTATGATTACTTGACTACACATTTGAAGGTATGGCAGGGGTAGCACACAAGCCTGTAGTTATAGATAGGGAATCAGGAATGAATAATGCCTTGCCTGTTGGACTGTGAAAGGTCTATTTTGCACTTTCTCCAGTAAAGTATTAAACTGTTGTTCATGCCTGGTCGGAAGTTATTAAGGAGGTGTATTGCAAGTTACCGGCACTCATACAGTTAACAGTTGGATCTTAGCACTTTGGGGTATGAAGTGTGGAATGGAGTATTGTAAGTTTAACAAGCAGCCTGTGGATAGCATGTACCTGTTATAGGTGGCATTACCTCTAGCAGCAAGAGAGATATTGTCGGCACCATGGGTGTAGGAACCCTTACAAATCTGGGGGGGACAGCATTTTTACTCGCCAGGTATATTCTTATCCAGTAAACTGGGAGTTGCTAGCGGCCGAATAGCGCTGCAAAACGACAGTAAAGTGCCGCTTAAAATAGCAGCACTTTACTGCTGATGCCTCAGTGTGAAAGTAGCCTTAGGGCCCTTTCACACTATCGGACCGTATGTCCGCATTTTCATCCGTCCGTTTGCGGATGAAAACGGGACATACATGGGTCCCTATGTGATTACGGGTGTCAGCGGATGAACATCCGCTGACACCCATAATTTGTCCGCCTCCGCAAAGACCTGCATTTGCAGACGGAAAAAAACCCTATTTTTCTTCCGTCTGCCGGATCGGATCGGATGAACACGGACATACGGTCCGTGTTCGTCCGATCCCCCATAGGGGAGAGCGGAGGAAACACAGGGCGATCCCTGCACAGTGTGCGGGGACCGCCCTGTCAGCTGCCAGCTCAGCGGGGATTTTACAAAGGATCCCCGCTGAGCTGTACGGACACACGGAGCGGATCATTACTGATCCGCTCCGTGTGAAAGGGCCCTTAGAGTGCTGCCTAATCAGTGGCAATGAGTGCAGCCTCAACCTCCTTAATGAGTTTGCATTGATTTCAGCATGCATTGCATGGAACACTTTGCACATGCTGAAATCAATACAAACTCGTTAAACAGACCACATTCATTGAAAGTTGATTAATATACAGATCATGATTTTGCAATAAAGTGATCCATGCTGCAAACTCATTAAACAGTCTCCACCTTCAGTGAAAGTTCATGTACTGCAAAGTTTGCAAAACTTGAACTGTCGCTGAAGGGAGACTGTTGAGTTTGCAGCATGGATCACTTTATTGAAAAATCATGATCTGTATATCATGATAAGAGTATTTTATTCAATTGTACCTGCTGTCCTTTGCAGGGGGTTCCCCTCGTGCTTCTCTCTCTCCTCCTCCTGTCATCAGACAGCCTCCCCCTCCCAAGAGAGGACCCAGTGAACAACAGCCGCACGGAGGGGGTGGGCGGAGCTTTAGGCTCCGCCTCCACCAGTAAAGTTTGTAATCCATTAGTCATCGGCAGCTCAGTACTATCCCCCGCCCTCCAGCCCTCTACATTGAACTCCGCCTCTCCAGCCCTCTACATTGAACTCCGCCTCTCCAGCCCTCTACATTGCCGCTCCCTCCTACTATCCTCAGCATTTGTGAGTATAGCGGCAAAGCAGAGGGCTGGAGAGGCGGGGCGGTATTAGCATTCGTGAGGAGAATAGTAGATGGGGGTGGCAATGTAGAAGGCTGGGACTCCGCGCTGCACAGACAAAAAAAAAAAAGGCTGAGACAGCGCCGCGGCCGTTTTACCTGTGGGGGGATTTTACAATACCTGTCCCCCCTGCATTATTTCCTGGGGGGGATGCGTCCCCCCCATGCCCCCCGGTTCCTACGACCATGGTCGGCACTTCTTCTGCCAGTGGACTAAGAACGACAGCAGATTGCACTGCAGAGGTTCCCATCCTAATACAGAGGTATGGAGGTTTCAAGAGTTAAATTGAATTGCACATGGAGCCCTCACAGAGTGCATGGCAGGGCCCACTCCACTACTGGAGAATTGTAGTGGAAAATGCTGGTAAGGTGGATGTGGACAGAGCTCAGCGCGTTTCTCCTAAATGCAGGTTACAAAAAAGGTGTACTAAGAGTAGAGGCCCGCCTTAAGGTTGAGTATTCACCCATGGCAGCCTCAGCCTAGCCCCAAGGCATTGATGCAAACGGCACAGAGCATAGATACCCTACATTTAGTAAAGTGACCCTATAAAATTGCCTATACCAGCCCAGAAGAACCCATGCGGGGTAGGCCTTCCTTGTGACTCATCACTTAGCGCTCAATGAGTTAATGGGGAAACATGGAGGACGGGACAAACAACCACCACTCTACCCTTACTGACATATAACCAACAACAGAATTACATAGGAGAATGTTCCACTTACCCTAATGGAATCACTCTCTTGCTGGTCCAGGATGCCACCGAAACTCACATCCTGCTCCTCTGGCTAGCAAGGGAATGACTCCAAAAGAAAAACACAAGTGTTCTGGACTGGAGCACTATTGTTAAAGAATTGAGTGTGGAGCTGAGAATCCTATACAAGCATTGTTTTTTCATTTGCAGCTCTAACAGTAATATGTTAAAGATTGTATCATGTTTGAGTTTTCATAATTATTTTCATATTATTTAAAGCCCAACAAAGGCCCACATGCAAGGTAGGAGCCGGAGGTGAAGAGGGGCAAGAGTAAGAGCAACCTAAAGACAACTGAGTATGGTTTGTTTAAAAAAAAAAAATATGGAGCCCTACAAGAGGTGAGGGGCTCACATGGGGGCACAGGGGGCTCTGAGTTGGACTCATTCATACCAGAAGGCACGTGTAATGGTGCATTGGTGTGCTTTGTGCATTTTTTCTCAACTTTTTTTCTTTTTAACTTTATTATTAGTAACACTTTATCTAACTTTATGCACAGCAGTTCTTTTTGACACGCATCACAATGCATTTCTGTGCGTTGCATTGCATAAAAAAAGTATGCATACGTTTTTCCTCAAAGCACGCCAACGTATTCGTTTAGTGTGAATGAGACCTACAGATAGCAATTGTTTTTGCTTGGTCCTTACATTGAGTTTGTGTTGCTCAACTTAGTTCAGCTCAGCACACCTGGTGTGAACGAATGGGAACGCTTTTCAAAGGTTGCAACTCAGAAAACCCAATACCTTGAGACCCACCCCTTGATTGATTTTTTAACTGATGGTGAACAGAAGGTAATGCTATACACGTGACCTAGTGCGGGCTCTGTGTGGTTGTGTGACCGTTGCAAGACCAATGCATTTAAGTTTTAACAGATTATCAGAATTTTTAAATCCCAAATACAAACTTGTAACTCATTGGTCTCCAGGATGGTGCACACCAGCTATATATAAACTGGACTTTTCATGAAGGGTCTTTGTTGTTTTCACCGTAGCTTTACACTACAAGCATAATTTCAGCTTCAAGTGTATCCCCACCTAATGAAACCAGCCAAACTGAAAACAAATTTGAAAACTTTTAATGGAATACATAATATTATATATTTGCCAGAAGAAGTTGATTTGAAAAAAAAAAAAAACAGCTAAATGCCTTTAAGCTTCTAATGAAGATCTCTAAATAGGAAGCACTGCTATAGACGGGACTAAGACCCAGTGTGGGTCGAAACGTGTGATCATTACAAGATGTTTTTAAATAGGACCAACAAATTAAAGTGTATCAAGTATACTGATCACCAAAATAAATACACTTGCCAACTTGTTGAGCTCAAAGATTGGGCACTCCAGCTATATATCAAAAAAGGTAAAGCTGTGCTGTAACATGAATAAGCATAAATATCAATTATGCTATAAGTGATGCACACAAAACACCAGTACAATATATGAAATTAAGTGAAGAAATTAAGTGCAAAAGTTCATGAGAAGGATGTATCATAAAAAGTTCACATAAGTGACAGAAAGTTCTCCGAATAGGTGATTTTAGATATCCAGATGATATTGTGAATCTGTATAGCAGATGACAGAATCCTCCACCACTTATATTCTAACTGCTTACCAGAGCAACAAGTTAGTCAGGCATATAAACATATGAGCCACTTAAGGGATCCGGGAAATGCTGTCAATCTCTCTCCAATCTCACCAATCCTCTACATCAGACCCATCTCTCTCCATAAGTAAGACCCAGAGGAGAAAAACACTAATATAGCGTAATACCGTTGTGAATGGTTTTATTAATAAAAAAGTATTGCACTCACATGTATGCAGATAAAAAAGTGCGTGTATCGATAATGGCCGGCCGGCTCTACTGTCCGCTCGTCCTTCCGGGTAGACAGCGTGGTACGAATCGTGGTGACGTCAGCACGTCGCTCCTCCCTACGCCGTTTCGTCACAACAATGACTTCTTCCAGGGGCACCTGCGCATAATTTAAGGTTTCAGTGTATCCACACAAAATGAAGACAGATTTCAGCTAATGAAACGAGCCAAACAGAAAAAAAGATTTGATGACTTTTGAAGGAATACATAACATTATAAACAGGGCTTTTTTTCTCAGAAAATAGGTGCAGGAACTCAATCACGATCCCCCGGAAACCCCCTTACACACACACCCTCCAAACCTCATCACATAGTGGATTAATAGTGTGGTTAAATTTCACTAACAGTGGAAGGGTCTTAAGGGGCATAAAACACTATGGGGCAGATTCAGGTACATTTGCGTATCTTTGCCCGGGCGTAACGTATCCGATTTACGTTACGCCTCCGCAACTTAGACGGGCAAGTGCTGTATTCTCAAAGCACTTGCTCCGTAAGTTGCGGCGGCGTAGCGCAAATCGTCCGGCGTAAGCCCGCCTAATTCAAATTTGGATCAGGGGGCGTGTTTTATGTAAATCTACTGTGACCCGACGTGATTGACGTTTTTCCCGAAAGGCGCATGGGCCGTCCGTGGAATTTCCCAGTGTGCATTGCTCCAAAGCACGCCGCAAGGACGTCATTGGTTTCGACGTGAACGTAAATGACGTCCAGCCCCATTCACGGATGACTTACGCAAACTACGTAATTTTTTCAAATTTCAATGCGGGAACGACGGCCATACTTAACATTGTTGCGCCACACTTATGCCACCATATAGCAGGGGCAACATTACGCCGGGAAAAGCCTAACGTAAACGGTGTAAATTTACTGCGTCGACCGCGCGTACGTTTGGGAATTTGCGTATCTAGCTAATTTACATAAATCAGCTTACACGCCCCTAGCGGCCAGCGGAAAATTGCAGTTACGATCCGACGGCGTAAGAGACTTACGCCTGTCGGATCTAATGGATATCTATGCGTAACTGATTCTAAGAATCAGGCACATAGATACGACGGCTCGGATTAGGACTTACGACGGCGTACATGGCGCTGCGCCGTCGTAAGTCCTCTGAGAATCCGGGCCCAGGAGTGCATTACATACAGAGTGCAGAGTTCAGGGGTGCACTACAAAGAGAGTGCAGAGTTCAACATTCTTTCCCAGCCGCCTACCTCTGCATCCCCCATCCACATCCCACTTTCACCTATCTTCAGCTCTGACCGCTCCATGCAACCCCCACTTCCTTAAAAGCTCCACCATCGTCCAAATATCTTACTTTTGTTGCTGTATTAAGCTGAAGCACCCATCCGACTCTAGTACCTCCACTGTAGGTGACTTCTGTGTTTACAGGTGATAGTGGTAGGCAGAGAGCCTGAGCCAAAGGTGGTGTAACCAGGGCTCAAGTCCTGCGGGAACGCGTGGGAACGGAGTTCCTGCACTTTTTTCACAGCAGGAACTCAGTTCCCTTTGCAGGACTAGAGCAGCGAGAGCAGCCGAGCAAGTTCTTTCTAAATTACGCGATAACTCACGGCTGACCTCCGCAATGTCTCCTGGGAACAATGACAAAAGCTCCCAGGAGACATTGCGGCATCGAGGAAGTGACGGAATACCAGCACAATACCCGATGAATCCATATACAGGAAGCAACCAGTAACATAAAGGATTACTAAGGTACAGTGGATCGAAAAAAAAAAACACATGCGGTTTAGTAATTATGCATATGAGGGTATCATTTTTTTTTTTTGGTGGGATCTTGGGTGGGAGTTCCCACACTTTTTTCCCCAGGACTTGACCCCTGTGTGTAACTGAGTTCCACCAAGTTCCAGACGAAAAAAAAGCTCTGACTATACATACTCGCTTAGACGCGAGTTTCACAACTCGCATTCGGCGCTCTATAAGTATTTATTTCAATCCAATCCAATACGCCAGAAGGCTTCCGACGGTCGCATACATCGCGTCATGAGTAGCCGAAAGAAGCCGAACGTCGGTGCGGCTCTATACGGCGCCTGCGCACCAACGTTCGGCTACTTTTGGAAAATCGTGACGCGATGTATGCGACCGTCGGAAGCCTGTCAATCAAATAGGAATGCCCAGTCCCGCAGCCCATACCCGGAAGCGGCGGAGGAAATCGCTCTCTAAAACGGTAAGTACTGCTTAGATTTTAAAAAAAGTACCCGATTCCCCTTGACAAAATGAGCATCAATCTAATGTTAAAATTTAAGTTTTCGGGTGAACCTCCACTTTACACCATCCAAAAAGAAAAAGATTTTATGACTTTTGAATACATACATACCATTATATATTGCCAGAAGGAGTTGCTTCTAAAATAACCATGGAACTGCTTTTTAGTTTGCAAGCAACAGAACAAAAAACACTCAGCGTTGGAGCAATCGCCTCGCTATACTCCGAAAATGCAACATTGAGCAAGTTCTGGATGTCGGCAGAACCTGAGCCTTCTCTTTGGCTGATGTATGGCCAGGAATCACACAGATGTACATCGGAGGAAGCAAACCAGTAAAGTGAAATGTAAACTGCATATGGAATACATATTGCACACTTAAATAGTAATTATATGGTTGAAAGCAGCATCGGCGCACCTGTACATCTAAGGCATGCGAGACCCGGACATCTGTCGACATCCACCTGCCAGGCACCTGTTCTGCTGTTTCAATGTCATTTGATTGCTGGAGATGTAGAGCCTCTTGTAGGGTAATGAGTGATTTTACATTTTACATGATTGAAAACAGGTGTTGTGAGCCTGTGCAATTTTAGGCATGAATAATTCAGTTTCTATAGAACATCTTGTTCAAACACAGTAGCGTTTTCTCGCAGACATTGTATGTCAGATTGAAGGTGCATAACGATTATTTCATAAATTCACAGTTTGCTGATTTCGAGATGCTCTTAGAGATCGCTCCGGATGGAGTCTGTTGGTTTTTAGGAGCGCTCTCCGGCACTTTCTGTCTGTCTGCAGTTTACCTGCCAAGCTCACTCCTTTTCTCACTGAGATAAGAATCTGCTTCTACTGTTTGTAAAAGGAGAATTTCCCACCATGCAGCCTAATACAGCTGAAATGCGTGTGTGTGAACCCTTTTACCTGCCAACTTTTTTGTAATTCTAATCGGCCAATTTTATGACTCCAATTTAAAGTGCACCTAACAGCACATATATGTTTTCATGTTGCAGGCATGCATTTTGTTGTAATGTGCAGGTATCCCACTAAAGGCTCGTACACACGGTCGGACATCCAACAAAATTTCCCTTGGATTTTTGTCCTAATTGATTTGTCAGATCACACCCATAGTATACACACGCTCTGACTTTTTCGGCAACCAACACGAACGTAGTGACGTTTCAACGTACTGCCGAGCGTTTAAAAGAGGAAGTTCAATTCTCCGACGTCACCCGTTGCGTTCCTTCAGCTACTCTATAGTTAGTTGACGTTTCGTGTGAGTGCTTTTCTAGATTTCGAAACTTGCCGCGTCACGAATGTGCTTTTTCAAATACGAACGCTAGTTTTACTAGACAGAAGGCTTCTGGCTGCTCTTTACTTATGAGCGTGCGCATTTTTACTTTGTCCAAAAGTCCGATTGTTTTCTGTACACATGGTCGGACTTTGCACCATCGGACTTTTGTTGACGTAAAGTTGGTCCGTTCGCAGATCCAACTTTTTGTCCAATGAAAGCCAAAAAAGTTGGTTCCGATGGAACGTACACACGGTCGGACAAATTTTTGAAATTTTGAATTTTTGAAAAAAAGCAATATTTTTTACTTTTTGCTATAATAAATATCCCCCAAAAATATAAAAGAAACATTTTTTAGTTTCTCAGTTTAGGCCGATACGTATTATTCTACCTATTTTTGGTAAAAAAAATCGCAATAATCGTTTATCGATTGGTTTGCGCAAAATTAATAGCGTTTACAAAATAGGGCATAGTTTTATTACATTTTTATAAAAAAAAAAAATGTTTTACTACTAATGGCGGCGATCAGCGTTTTTTTTCATGACTGCGACATTATGGCGGACACATCGGACAATTTTTACACATTTTTGGGACCATTGTCATTTTCACAGCAAAAAATGCTATAAAAAAGCATTGTTTACTGTGAAAATGACAATTGCAGTTTGGGAGTTAACCACAAGGGGGCGCTGAAGGTGTTAAGTGTGTCCTCATATGTGTTTCTAACTGTAGGGGGCAGGGTTGGACGTGTGACATCATTGATCGCCTTTCCCTATATCAGAGAACAGACGATCAATGACAGCGCCACAACGAAGAACAGGGAAGCTGTGTTTACACACACCTCTCCCCGTTCTTCAGCTCCGGGGACCGATCGCGGGACTCCGGCGGTGATCGGGTGCCACGGTCACGGAGCTTCAGACCTGGTCACGGACGTGCGCTGCGACCCATGGCTGAGCACTTAAAGAGGACGTACAGGTACGTGCTTGTGCCCAGCCATGCCATTCTGCTGACGTATATGTGTAGGAGGCCGTCCTTAAGTGGTTAAAGTGGAACTACACTGCATCTGAGCATCAAAAGCACCATTTAATAAATTTTTAGCATTCAAAGCTCCCCTGTCCATCCATGTCCCCGTCACTTAGGGAACTCAGTCAAGTAATTTCCAGACCATTTTTCCTAATTTTTACGAACAGTCTACTGACTGGAATGGTACCAGCCGATTGGAGAAAAGCCAATGTAGCACCAATATTTAAAAAGCGGCCACAATACATCCCTGGGAATTACAGACCAGTTAGCCTAACATCAATAGTATACAAGCTCTTGGAGGGGATGAAAAGGAACTCGTACTTGATTCAGAGCATGCGTGGAATTTTGTGCGTCGGAATTGTCGGAATTGTCCACACGCAATCGGAATTTACGGATTTTGTTGTCAGAAAATTTGAGAACCAGCACTCAAATTTTGCATGGCTCACGCCCACTTCCACATACGCCGGCTTACGCCTAGGAAACCCAGCACAGATTTGGCAGCACTGGTTTTGTGAATCCAGTGCTTGCCTCTCTGCGCTGCATCGGCGTAGCGTAAAGAAGATACGCTACGGCGGCATAAATATGCGCCGCTGTTTGTGAATCCGGGCCTTAGTGTTTAGTCATAGCTAGCTAGTCACCGCTCCTATACCGCTCTGCAGAGGTGCATTGCCGGCGGTATTAACCCTTTTTCGGCCACTAGCGGGGGTTAACACCACAACGCTAGTGGCCGTATATCGCGGTAAATACGACGTTATAGCGCCGCTAAAAATCATGCCGCTATACCGCCACCACACCTCCCCTTCCCCATGTGAAAGGGGCCTTATGTAAAGTCTGATTCATAAAAAAATGTATTGAAAAAAAAAAAAGACCTGTCATTACATTCCACAAACAGACCCTGAAATCCGTGGGCCAGATTCAGAGAGCTTCGCCTATCTTTAGGCGGGCAAAGCGTATCTCAGATACACTACGCCGCCATAAGTTTGAGCAGCAAGTTGTGTATTCACATAGAACTTGCGCTGAAACTTACGGCGGCGCAGTGTAACTGGGCCGGCGTAAGCCCGCCTAATTCAAAATAGGCTGGTTGGGGGCGTGTACTATGTAAAATAGTAGTGACCCCTACGTTTTTGACGTTTTTAAGGAACGGCGCATGCGCCGTCCGTGGACGTATCCCAGTGCGCATGCTCCAAATGACGTCGGCAAATCGTCATGCTTTCGACGTGAACGTAAATTACGCCCAGCCCTATTCGCGAATGACTTACGCAAACGACGTCAAAATTTCAAAACTCTGCGCGGGAACGACGGCCATACTTAACATAGGATACGCCGCACATACCCCTCATATAGCAGGGGTAACTTTACGCCGCAAAAAGCCGAATGCAAACGACGTAAAAAAAAGCACCGGGCGGTCGTTCGTTTCTGAATCGGCGTAAATACTAATTTGCATATTCCTTGCGTAAAAATACGGAAGCGCAACCTAGCGGCCAGCCAGAAAATGCAGCCTAAGATACGACGGTGTAAAACACTTACACCTGTCGGATCTTAGGGATCTTAGGCCCCGTACACACGAGAGGATATCCGCTGTAAACGGTCCGCCGGACCGTTTCCAGCGGATAAATCCTCTGGCGGATTTGGATCTGATGGCTGTACACACCATCAGATCGAAATCCGCGAGGAATACATCCTCGGTGATGTGTCGCGTTGTCGCCGCGACGATGATGCGGCGACGTGCGCGACCCTGGAAGGTAAATACTTCCACGCATGCGTCAAATCATTACGACGCATGCGAGGGAGGGGGGCGGACAGACTGATCCGGTGAGTCTGTACAGACGACCGGATCAGTCCGCTGGACTGGATTCCAGCGGATAGATTTCTTAGCATGCTAAGAAATTTTTATCCGCTGGGAATCCGTCGGCTGGATTTTTATCCGCCGGGAAATGTCCGCTCGGACGTACACACGACCGGATCTGTCTGCTGGAACTGATCCGCGGATCAATCCCAGCGGATAGATCCGGTCGACTGTACGAGGCCTTAGGGATATCTTGATTCTCTGAATCAGGCGCATAGATACGACCGACCGCACTCAGAGATACGACGGCGTATCAGGAGATATGCCGTCGTATCTTGTTTCTGAATCCGGCCCCTTGTTTTCTTCTTATTCTGAAAATAAAATTCCTTTTCGGTGCAGAATTTCATTTCTTTTTTTTTTTTTTTGCAAAAGTTATGCGTAAGAGTCACTCGGAAAGCCAGTGAAGCAGTGCAGCCCCTCGCCTATCTGATCCACAGAGCAAAGTTCCATCTTTAACATTACAATATATTAATAGAAAATTAGCAGAGACGGGGAACATAGCTGAGTGGAAATTAATCCCATTAAAATGGAAATAAGTTCAGCCCAGTCGCAGTTCCAGGTACGATTGTGTTTCTTTCAGTGTAAAATGTATTTTCACACAGAAATTGCTCGTCGTTCCCGTGTTCACACCCTTGAAAAATTCCAATTATGCCCCGGCCTTGTAGGCTGGTATGCCTGCCATTAACACATTTGTTTTCTAGTACATTCTTGTAGTGCCACCCCGACCCACACTGACAAACAAAAAGATTCTTGAGACGTGTAATGTTCCTGGAGAGCCGCGCTGTAAAACGTGGAGCTGTCACTGCGCACGTTACCACAAACTCAAGGATTTTCCTCTTCAAGTGGAACCGGCAAAGAGGCAATTTTCATGTGTTGAAGGACAAGTGTAAACATTCAGATGAAGTATGCAACTTTAATTATGGTTTACCAAAAGAGCAAATTTAAGGGGAATCTGTCATTAAAACAAGCAGGATTGAAATTACCAGCCAAGGCAGCTTGCAGCAGACTTTTTATTTCTGGGGCCAAGACTAGAGGAAGATTGTGTACAAATAAAGGTTTGGAGCTGTACGGATTTAGATTTACAGCTGAAATCAAGGCAGATATAAAAAGACACAAATTAACAACCTCAGTACTGACATGTTTACCCCCTTCATTACCAGGACACCATTTACCGTATTTATCGCGGTATAACGCGCTCCCGCGTATACCGCGCGCCCCTAAAGTTGCCCCGAATCCTGTGGAAAAAAAGTTTTTTTTGTACTTACAGTTTTGGTGTCTTGCGCGGCGTCCATCGGCGGCCTCGTCGGGTCCGGCGTCCGTCTGCGGCTTCGGGTGTCCTCTTCGTCGGGTCCGGCGTCCTTTTGCGGCTTCGGGTGTCCTCTTCCTCGGGTCCGGCGTCCGTCTGCGGCTTCGGGTGTCCTCTTCGTCGGGTCCGGCGTCCTTCTGCGGCGTCCTCGCGTCCTCCCCGCTCGTTTCCCGCGCCGAGTTTGAATACTGCGCCGACATATACAGAGCGCAGTACACTCGTGTATTGTCGGCAATGCTCGGCTACCCGCGCAGACGTCCTGTACGTCCAGGACATCAGCGCGGGAGGAGCCGAGACTGCCCGACAATACACGAGTGTACTGCGCTCGGTATATGTCAGCGCAGTATTCAAACTCGGCGCAGGAAAGCGGGTATCGGCGTATATCGCGCACCCACGATTTTGCCCTGATTTTCAGGGCAAAAAAGTGCGCGGTATACGCCGATAAATACGGTAGTTATTAGCGCTATGCAGGGCTGGACTGGGACAAAAATTTGGCCCTGGAATTCATCCAGACAAGCCCACTTTAATTTTGCAAACACGCACAAAAACAGTATATAAACTATACGCAATTTGCGAAAAAAAACAAAAAAAAACATAAGAAAAAACATTCCACTGTAAGTATAAACAACTTTTTTTTCAGGGTTCCCTAAAGAGCCCTCCACTTACATCAGGGTCCCCAGAGAGCCTCCCCCTTACATCAGGGTCCCCAGAAAGCCCCCCTAACATCAGGGTCCCCAGAGAGCCTCAGCCTTGTATCAGGGTCCCCAGAGAGCCTCAGCCTTGTATCAGGGTCCCCAGTGAGCCCCCCACTTACATCAGGGTCCCCAGCAGGGCTGTCTTAATGAGAGGGCACACCTGGGCACTGCCCAGGAGCCCCAGCTGCATGGGGAGCCCCTGCCCTTTTCTCTAAGCAGCTGGTCCTTGAGCCCGGGATGCCCAAAATTGGGGTTTGAGCCTGGGCTGCCCCTCTACATCCCAGATATCCCCCCAGATCTCTGACCCCTCTACACCCTAGATATCCCCTACCTACGTGATTTTTGTTCACTTGCACGGTCTCCATTGTAGGGGCCCCAGAGCATTACTTTGCCCAGGGGCCCATAATGCAATTAAGATGGCCCTGGTCCCCAGAGAGCCCCCCACTTACATCAGGGTTCCAGAGAGCCCCCCACTTACATCAGGGTTCCAGAGAGCCCCCCCCACTTACATCAGGGTCCCCAGAGAGCTGCTCCTTACATCAGGGTCACCAGAGAGAGAGAGTGCTGCCCGCGGCTGCACAGTGAGGGCAGAACAGCAGTAAAGCAGGGTGGGTGGTGAGAGATGATGTCAGCTTTGCTCTCTCGCCCACTCGGCTCTCCCATGCTTCCTGCCTCTTCTGTGCTGCCCACTGCAGGGCTACAGAAAGGCCACAGCCCTGTGGTTGGGGACCACTGGGACTCAGGGCTATGGGCCCCATATTTGGGGCTACAGCCCCAAATGCCACCCCTAGCGACGCCACTGACTGTCACGGAAACTCCCGGTAGTCCCGATGGCCAGTACATGCCTGGCGCTGTGAGAATTTGACTGACAATTACTTCAAAATATAACACAGAAGGATTTTATATATTTGAAAAATTATTATAGATACAGTGAAGCCTTGGATTGCGAGTAACACGGATAACGACCGTTTCGCAATATGAGCATTTTTAAAAAAAAATCCTGACTTGGTTTGCGAGTGTTGTCTCACAAAATGAACAGGATTCAAGCCTCTGCGGTGTGCAGTACCACGTTTGGTCAGAGGTGCGGGGGAGTCGATCAGAGCTGATCAAAGCCGTTTGGAAATACTCGGAAATACTCAGGAACACTTGGAAATACTCAGTTCCTGAGCCTTCCCAAGAGTTTCAGAGTTCAGCCGAGCTGTCCCCGAGTATTTATGAGGCTCTTCGGTGCCCCCCCACCTCTGGCCACATGTGGTATTGCATGCCATAGAAGTCAATGCAGAACAAATTTTTTTGTTTCCATTGACTTCTATGGGGAAACTCGCTTTGATATGCGAGTGCTTTGGATTACGAGCATTCTCCTGGAACCTATTATGCTCGTAATCCAAGGTTCCACTGTACTTAAGCTTTATGCACACAAGGATGCTCAAAAAAGTTGTTCTGGACGTTTGATTGCTGGCAGGAAAATGCTGCTTTAAAAACACGATTTTATCAGCGTTTTGCATTGGCGTCAATGTGCGTTTAGCAACGCTGGCTTTTTTGCTGCATTTCTTTGCTCCATTTCAAAATCAATGGTTCCCTATGGGAGCCCATTGATTTGAATAGAGGTCGCACCGGAAGTCAGATCATGATGATCCGACTTTCAGTGCGACTTGTCTGCTGAGGATGAAGGGGAACCCCCGCCAAAAATTAAAAAAATAAATTGACGTGGGTTTTCCCCCTTCGGACGATACCAGAGCCTCTCGTTCATCCCCCCATCCTGACCTGCCGAGCGGTATGCTCGGATAAGGGTTTAATATGGATCTTGGGGGGCCCCCACTCCATTTCTTTTCTTTTTTTTACTTTCTGCTATAAAACGTATACTTTTTTTTTTATATCTAATTTCTTTGTAAATTTAGATTAATATGTATTCTGCTACATATTTTGGTAAAAAAAAATCCCAATATGTGTATATTGATTGGTTTACGCAAACTTTATAGCGTCTACAAACTATGGGATATATACTGAATTATCCTGTAAAAAAAATGTATACTAGTATTGGCGGTGATCAGTGACTTACAGCGGGACTGCGATATTGCAGCTGACAATCGGACACTGACTGAAACTAAAAATACGAACTCTTACTTTGCTAATGACACGGGCTGGGAAGGAGTTAAACATCTAGGGCAGTGGTTCGTAATTCCTGTGCCCAGGACCCCCTAACAGGCCAGATTTTAAGTATTACCTTGGGGAGATGCAGACTAGAATACTGGAATCATTGAGCAGCAAATGATATCACCTGTGATGTATTTCAGTTGTCTTGCAAACCTGGCCTGTTAGTGAGTGCTGAGGACAGGAGTTAAGAACCACTGATCTAGGGAGATCAAAGGGTTAAATGTGTGGTGCTTTTACTAGGGGAAGAGATGGATTTGAGTTTCTGCTTTGTAGGAACACAAAATCCCCCCCCCCCCCTGGTCAGTACGGAACTCTGCCTTGTTTACATTGGAAGATCTCTGTTCTGAGTCTCTGCCCAAAAATCAGTGGGTTCCGGAGAACATTGAGTGCCCCGCATAGGCGTGCGCACAGGGTGTGCCAGGTGTGCCCAGGCACACCCTAATCACCCTTTTACAGCACAGATTACCCCTACTTCCCTGGCTCCCTCCTCCCCCCTGCAGTGCTACCAGCTTCCCTCCTCTCCCGCCAGCTGTTGCTGCAAGGAAGTTTTAGGATGAGTGGAGGAAGGGGCTAGTGATATGGACTAATTAATTGATTTCCTGACAATCTCAGGGCTAACCCATCTCTGCCGCCTGATTCAAATTACTTTGGTGAAATATGTGCAATCTACAGACTCACATGCTCACCTTCCAATGTTTCAACAGCCAAGAGAGCGAGCTATGGCCCCCACAGCTTTATTAAAAACATAGAATCACAAAACATGCATTGATTGGTTCACATAATACAGACACACCCACTCTACCCACCCCTCACCCATTCTACCCTCCTCCCCTGTGTGGCTTGTCCTTGGCATGAAGCTTCTCATTGGTCAGTTCACATAAAAGGGTGGTTTCTCCTCACAAGTCCATTCCAGGGAAGCTGCACACACCCTTCTTGTCATGTGGCATAGAGTCCCCTCGTGTCTTTTATTCAGACTCATTCGCCATTTTACATTTGGTGGGGGTGAAGAGAAGGGGGATGGGAGAACATTTTCTGGTTTCAAAATAGCTTTATCCTCCACTTTCAATGCTGCGTTCTTTTGACTTTTAAAACTTAATATCATATCTGACAAATCTTATCAAGGAAAAAAAGCAGTATTGATCATTCCCATACATACATATGCATAATGCGTATAAAAACAAATAAACAGTATAAGGAAAAGAGGAACATTTCATTGATTCTAATCATAACATAAAATAAAATTTTCATTTTAGCACGTCCACCACACTGGTCAATATGTAATTGACCATCCCCTTCCCTTTCTGAATGAACATCGTGAGTGATCAGTAGTATGTGTTTGAGCATTGGGGTGCACACCCTAAGGCATTAGATTGCGCACACCTATGGTGCCCAGGTACCCTCAGATCGGCTTCTGCTGTGATTATTTGCGCGCCCCCTGCAGGTGGAAGTGCAGGATCACCTATATATAAGTGATCCAGGGCACAGCTGCTGCCCTGTAGCAGTAACACTGCTATAAGACAGTCAGCAAGTGGTTAATTGCTAAAGCCTTTCAATAATGACCGCCTGACCTGCCATGATATAGGCTGTATCTCCTGTGCTTGGCTTCTAAGACCCCCGTCAGCCCCAAACTTTCCAGCTACTACTGTTACACTTTTAGCAGTAATGAGGTCCTTTATTTTGAGGAATCCGGCATGTTTGAATGTGATCTGTGGCTTTGGGTGGACATCAATCAAAGCAATGTTTAAAATCACCAGGAATTCGGCATGTCGTTCACCCACACATATCTCGCCTGAGCCGCTCTTCATATACAATGACATTCTTCTTCTAGGACTGTAAACCTTCCAGATGCCTGTGATGTCATCTATATGTACAGAACAGGCAGAAGCCATCTGACAGATGGGAATTCTTCCTTCAAGTGGAAGAAATGAGTGAAAACAACTCTATTAGCTCAGAGTAGGGACAAACATTTCAATGAGGCTTGCATAGTCAACAGGGAGCACTTATAGCAGACACTTAAAGCTGAACTCCAGGCAAACAGCTAAATACACAGATGAAAAGCATGCTGGAGAGCCATTTTACTCGCCAAAGGAATTGTATTTCTATCCTGCAGACTACACACCTGATTGGCTCGCTGTCCTGCCCCTTCCTCTTTCAGTGTGTCAGGTCACCTGAGGCCAGGTGACAGCTGCATACCGTTGGAGTCAGAAGTGCACCGCTAAGGTAGTGGACCCTATGGCTGAGTGCTGCAGATGGTTCAGAAAGCAGGTCCACTGGAGCAGTGGTGTATTTAGGTTTTGTGCTGCCCTAGGCCTGACTAAACTCGTGCACCCCTACTTTAAATATGACCCGCCCCTTCCTGTCAAGGCCACGCCCCCTTCTGTTTAAGAAATGTTTGTGTGGGGACACTAGTTCTGAGGGCCTGGGGCAATGGATTCCCTTAATTTGCATAGATTTCCTCTCACTTCCTGTTTGGCTATGGGGCAGGAAGTGAAGGGAAATCTCTTCAATGGGACAGGGATGGTAAAAAATAAACTGACAGGGACTATAACACTCCCTTACTTTATCCAAAATTAAAAAAAAAAAGTGTTGCCTATAGTTCTACTTTAAGCACACATTTCTGATAATTTTATGGAGAGGACTAAGAAGATATAACCATGCCAATGGTGCAGCAGAAAATAAATAGCACAGTGAGGAAGGTTTGTTGTCCAGGATGATAGGACAGTCAAAATTAGAAGTGGCGCCCCCCCCCCCACCCCCCAAACAGTTGCGGAATGCCAGCCGGCTGCATACTAGAAGCAGTGAGGCTGCTTTATGGGGGTGCTAGACTAATTTGCCTTTCAGCCCAGTCCGCCCCATTAAACTGGTGCTACACTAACAGTGTAGCGCAAGCCGATGTTGACTCTTTCCGTGCTGCCCCCCTGCAAAGTGCTTCCCTAGGCCTGGGCCTTGTTGGCCTAGGCCAGGATACAGCGTTGCACTGGAGCACCAAAACGGATCACATTGAAACTAGAGCTTGAGATTCCCCAGGGCGTGGAATGTAAGAGCCAGCAGGTGTTCACCAGAGCCCCTAGTGGTGAGGCTGGGTTTGGCTGCAGCTGACTCCAGGTCACGGTCCCCAGGGTCACTCAGCTCAGGCTTAAGGATCGGCTCGGGAGGACAGAGCGGAAGTACAACAAGGGATAGTCAGGAGATAAGCCAAAAGGTTGGGGCAATGAGCAGATAGGGATAGACAGGATAACACGCCAAGGTCGGGGTATCAGGGAGACAGGGATAGTCAAAGAACAAGCCAAGGTCGGTAAACAGAATGAGATGTAGAGAACACGGCAAGAAGCACAAAGGAAGCCAGACACACAATATTGATCAGCAAGGGTTGGCTTGCAGTGCACAGGTGAATATAATACTTTTGACACTTTTTGGGAACCAGTGACACGAATACAGTGATCAATTCTAAAAACGTGCACTGTCACTGTACTAATGACTCTGGCTGGGAAAGGGTTAAACATCTAGGACAGGGGTCTCCAAACTGCGGCCCGAGGGCCACTAGATGTGGTCCTTTGATGGCCTTTATCCGACCCTTGGGGCACTAGTCCTCCCACTGACACCAACAAATGGGACACTGAATCTTACACTGATACCAATGATGGGATACTATTCCTCCTACTAATAGGGGGAAACTCCTCCTTTTATTGACCACCAAACCTGAGGCCATATTTATTCTCACTGATGCTGGACCCGTGACATTTCCTGTCCCTGCTGACCACAATCCGGCCCTCCAAAAGTCTGAAGGACAATAAAGTGACCCTTTGTTTGAAAACTTTGGAGACCCCTGATCTAGGGCGATCAAAGGGTTAAATGTGTGCCTAGCCTGTGTTTGGGTTTACTATGTGTGGTGCTTTTGCTAAGGGAATTTATAGATTTTCTTTACATAGGTCCATAATGCAGCACTTGCACGTGCGCACCACCGGCAATCCGGGTGCACTTTGTATGGGAGCAATCGCTGAAGAGGAGGAGACAGGAGTGCAAGCGGGGGGGCCTCAAAAGAGGGCGATTGGGGCTGCTCTGTGAAAAACCGCTACACAGAGCAGGTTAGCAGGGCCGTCTTAATAGCATCATGGGCCCCTGGGCAAAGTAATGCTCTGGGGCCCCTACAATATAGTGCAGATAAACAGATATCAAGTAGGTAGGAGGCAGACAAGCGGAGTTCCCCTTTTGTGTGGTGCTCCGCATTAACTATATAAACAATCATTCTGTACAGAAAACAGTGGAAAAAATACTACATACAGTATATAAAGTAACAAAGCTGTCCTGTGCATATAATATATCTGCTAGATTGATGCCTCCCCAGCACTATGGCCCCTCTGCACCGCTACCAGCTTGCCTCCCCTGTGTATCCATCACTCTCAGTGCCACCATGGGGCCCCCAATTTTGGGGCAGCGTGAGCTCAAGGACCAGCTGCTTTGGGGAAAGTGCAGGGGCCCCCTATGCAGCTGGGGCCCCTGGGCAGTGCCCAGGTGTGCCATCTCATTAAGACAGCCCTGCAGGTTAGTGTGACATGATTATTATTAAAAAGAAAAAAAAAAAAAGGTTTCCAATCACTTTTAGTCTCTCTTCCATCTGAGCTCATCAGTAAAGTGTTCAACAATTTTGTAATTCATGACTGTGCATATTGCAAACTTGCAAGTATCCCACTGAAAATTGAAACATTTTATTATTGCAGTCTGGAAGACATATTGCACCTGTTTTTGTCATCTTCTCTTCTTTATGACAAAAGAAATGTTTTCTCATAGGGAGAGCTCCTTCCAACAGGCTGTTTGGCACAGCTCTCCTCTTGTCTACTGCCGTGCTAATATATTGTATCTCTGAAGAATAACTTGATTTGCTACCTTAAAGGGTAACTCCATGTCTTCATGGGGAAAGAAAATTCAAATAAAGAAAAAATAATATAGCGTATACAATTGTGACACAAGTCATTTTGTAATTGACTCTTATTAAAAATGACCTTTCCTTTTCAATCTGCAGCTCTGTAATTTTCTGGAAATGCAATATGACTACCTGGAGTTGGTCTGTACAATGGAATAACTCAGCAGGAATACACAACACAGTTCTTCTTGTAGTTTACTCAGGCTAACATTAGTCAGCCAGGACCTGTGTAAGTACCCAGGACTTGGTTGAAACAGTTTAACCACTTGCCGCCCGCCAATTGACGTCGGCAAAGTGGTTTCAATATCCTCACTGGACGTCATATGACGTCCTCAGGATATTGAGCCGTTGCACACACCCGGGGGCGCGCATCGTGGTGATCGTTGTTGCAGGGTGTCAGTCTGATCACGATTTAAACAGGAAAACCTGGTAATCAGCTTTTCCTCACTCGCGTCTGTCAGACGTAAGTAGAGGAGAGCCGATCGGCTGCTCCGCTGACAGGGGGAGTTTGTACTAATCGATTATCAGCACAGCCCCCTGAGGATGCCCACACTGGACCACCAGGGATGCCACTAGACCACCAGGGATGACGATGACAATGCAAAACACAGGTATGCCACCCTAGACCACCAGGGATGACAATGACAGAAATAATGGATGCCAATCAGTGCCCGCAATGGATGCCAATCAGTGCCCACAATGGGCATCACTGATTGGCAGGCATTGTTTGGCACTGATTGGCATCCATTAGTACAAAATATATTAGTGCCACATATAAGTGCCCATCCATGCCGCCTATCAGTGCCCATCCATGCCGCCTATCAATGCCCATCCATGCCGCCTATCCATGCCCATCCATGCCGCCTATCCGTGCCCATCCATGCTGCCAATCCGTGCCCATCCCTGTCGCCTATCCGTGCCCATCCGTGTCGCCTATCCGTGCCCATCCATGCCGCCTATCCGTGCTGCCTATCCGTGCCCATCCGCGCCGCCTATCAGTGCCGCATTTTAGTGCCCATCATCAGTGCCCATCAATGCCACCACATCAGTGCCACCTCATCGGTGCCCATCAGTGCCCGTCAGTGCAGTACCATCAGTGCCCATCAGTAAAGGAGAAAACTTACTTATTTACAATGTTTTATAACAGAAACAGAAAAAAACGTTTTTTTATTTTTCAAAATCTTTGGTCATTTTTTTTGCAGAAAATAAAAATCCCAGAGGTGATCAAATACCACCAAAAGAAAGCTCTATTTGTGGGAACAAAATCATAAGAATTTGGTTTGGGTACAGTGTAGCATGACCGCGCAGTTGTCATTCAAAGTGCAACAGCACTGAAAGCTAAAAATTGGTCTGGGCGGGAGGGTGTATAAGTGCCCGGTATGGAAGTGGTTAAAGAAAACAGTCAGGAACACTATGCAAACAACAAAAGCAATAGGTAACAATATGTACAGATTAAATAGACTCCCCAATAACTTTTGGTGTGTGTGTGGGATGCTGTGGATAAAGGGGAACCCCAGGCCGGCATACGATACCTCTAGTACACACCCAGTGAAATGATCTCAATACCTGTGGTGTGTCACCTTTAAGAGCAACCGCGTTAATGTCCTGGAGGCAAAGCTTTGCGTTTTATTTTCTTCACCGGCAATGTAGGAGCTCTGTGGACAATATTTGGATGTGGTATTCTATGAATAGCATTAAAGGTTCTTGGGCAAAGCCCCCTCACCAAATCCTGCACACAGTCAGCGGTCCTCCCCTGAGCGATCGATCGATTTTAGATGCAGGTGTGTTGCAGTGGCATTTAGTCCTCAAGCTGTTGCAGGGTTTCCTTCTTTAGCATGGACAGTCTGTTCCTCTGGGCTGAAGCTGCATGAACAATCTGTTCCTCTGGGCTGGGGCTGCATGAACAATCTGTTCCTCTGTGCTGGGGCTGCATGAACAATCTGTTCCTCTGGGCTGGAGCTGCATGAACAATCTGTTCCTCTGGGCTGGAGTTGCAGACTGTGTGTCCCTTGGTAGGCCGCGATCCCACACACACATAGAGTGCAGATGCTCTCCTGATGGGGTGCAGGCAAAAAGAGAGCTCTAGCCCAGTTCCTCTGGCTTTTTATCTCCTCTCCCACAGTCATTTTCTGCTGTCCCATGATTGTCTCAGGCTCTTCCAATAGGGAGTTTCCAGACAACCTCCAATAGGGAGTTTCCAAACAAGCAGTACTGAGTGTCTGTGTGTGAAGAGAGAAAGGGGGGGGGTGAAAAAGGCCACGCTGCTGCAGCAGACAGCTGTCCCCTAATAGATTAGATCAGTCTGGGGAAGAACCTGCTACACACATATAGCTAGATTCAGAAAGACTTAGGCCGGCGTATCAGTAGATACGCCAGCCTAAGTCTGAATCTGCGCCGACGCAAATTTAAGCGTATTCTGGTAACCAGATACGCTTAAATTAGGCTAAGATACGAGCGGCGTAAGTGTCTTACACTGTCGTATCTTAAAGTGGAATTTTTAGGCTGGCCGCTAGGTGGTGCTTCCATTGCGTTCGGCGTAGAATATGTAAATCACTAGATACGCCTATTCACGAACGTACGCCCGGCCGACGCAGTACAGATACGCCGTTTACGTAAGGCATTTTCAGGCGTAAAGTTATTCCATCAAATAGCTGGACTAGTAATGTTAAGTATGGCCGTCGTTCCCGCGTTGAAATTTGAAAATTTTACATCGTTTGCGTAAGGCCGGGTACTCACGAGCAAACATGTACGGTGAAACCGGTCCGTCGGACCGTTTTCACCGTACATGCCTGCCAGAGGGCTTCTGTACGATGGTTGTACTAACCATCGTACAGAAGTCCGCGCGTAAACACTACGCGGGGCGTGTCCGCGTCGTCGCCGCGGCGATGACGCGGCGACGTGGGCGGGCCTGCCATTTAAAGGCTTCCACGCATGCGTCGAAGTTATTCGACGCATGCGAGGGACGGCGGGCGCTCGGACATGTACGGTAGGTCTGTACTGACGACCGTACATGTCCGAGCGGGCAGGATTCCAGCGGACTGTTTTAAAACACGTCCAGGAATATTTGCCCGCTGGGAATTCGGCCCGGCGGGCAAATGTTTGCTGGAATTCGGCCCGCTCGCGCCTACACACGACCGAACATGTATGCTGAAACTGGCCCGCGGACCAGTTTCAGCATACATGTTTGGTCGTGTGTACGGGGCCTTAGTCGTCCGTGAATAGGGCTGGACGTAATTTACGTCCACGTAGTAACCAATACGTCCGTCCGGCGTACTTTGCGGCGTACTGGGATATGTACACGGACGGAGCATGCGCCATTCTTAAAATACGTCAATCACGTCAGGTCACAGTTAATTTACATACAACACGCCCCCCACATCCTCATTTGAATTAGGCGCGCTTACGCCGGCCCCAATTACGCTACGCCGCCGTAACTTAGCAGGCAAGTACTTTGTGAATACAGTACTTGCCTTGCTAACTTACGGCGGCGTAGTGTAAATACGATACGATACGCTACGCCGCCGCAAGGATGCGCCCACATACCTGAATCCAGCTAATAATGTGTACTGACTGCCCCCCAGAAACATAGGGCCAGATTCATGAAAAATTGCGGCGGCGTAACGTATCCCCTTTACGTTACTCCGCTGCAAGTTTTTGTCGTAAGTGCTTGATTCACAAAGCACTTGCGTGTTAACTTGCAGCGGCGTAACGTAAATCTGTCCGGCGCAAGCCCGCCTAATTCAAATGGGGCGTGTGTCATTTAAATTAGGCGCGCTCCCGCGCTGAACGTTCTGCGCATGCTCCATGTGAAAATTTCCCGCTGTGCTTTGCGCGAAATGACGTCGCCCCGACGTAATGTTTTGAACGGCGACGTGCGTTACGTCGTTTCGTATTCCCGGACGTCTTACACGAAAAAAAAAAGTTGAAATTCAACGCGGGAACGACAGCCATACTTTAACATGGCTGGTCTAAATGTAAGCCATGAAAAAGCAGGCTTATGTTTGCGACGGGAAAAACCGACTAGCGACGATGTAACGAACGCGCGTACCTTCGTGGATCGCCGTAAACAGCTAATTTGCATACCCGACGCTGGAAAACTACGCAAGCTCCACCCAGCGGCGGCCGAAGTATTGCATCCTAAGATCCGAAGGCGTACGCCTGTCGGATCTTAGCCAAAAGCCGTTGTATCTTGTTTGTGAATTACAAATTAAGATACGACGCAACAAATTTGAAAGTACGAACGAAATTTGAAAGTGGTTAACCGATGAAGCTGACTGATGGTCTGATGTGCCTACACACCATCAGTTAAAAACCGATCGAGTCAGAACGCGGTGACGTAAAACACAAAGACGTGCTGAGAAAAAGTAAGTTCAATGCTTCCAAGCATGTGTCGACTTGATTCTGAGCATGCGCGGGTTTTTAACCGATGCTTTTGCATACTAACCATCGGTTTTGACCTATCGGTTAGACGTCCATCGGTTCAATTTTAAAGCAAGTTCTAAAAATTTTGACCGAAGGATAACTGACCGTTGGGGCCCACACCATCGGTTTGGACCGATGAAACGGTCCTTCAGTCCGTTTCCATCGGTTTTGACCGACCGTGTGTATGCAGCCTGAGTGTTCCGCCTATCATGGAGGTCCTCTCATTCTCAGACTCCGTTTCCCAGCAGGCACTGTGTTCAGTGTTCCGCCTATCATGGACATTATCTTGTCTGAGGATGGAAAGATGTCTGTGATTGGCGGAACACTGAACATAGTGCCTGCTGGGAAACGGAGTCCGAGAATGAGAGGACCTCCGTGATAGGCGGAACACTCAACACAGTGTTTGCTGGAAATGCCTGTCACAGGACAGGACCAGGAGGAAGCCGCGATATTTAAACAATGGATGCTCGCAGTCTAAGTACAATGACTTGCAGTGGACACAGTGAGGTGGCAATGGGCACAGTAAGGTGGCAATGGGCACAGTAAGGTTGGGCACAGTAAGGTGGCAATGGGCACAGTAAAGTGGCAATGGGCACAGTAAGGTTGGGCACAGCGAGTTGGTAATGGGCACAGTAAGGTTGGGCACAGCAAGTTGGCAACAGGCACAGTAAGCTGACAATGGGCACAGTAAGGTTGGGCACAGTGAGGTGTGCAAATGGGCATTGTTGACCCTTTTTTCCATTTACAGTAGATGCTGCATTTCCCCCCCTTGGCTTATACTCGAGTCAATACTTTTTCCCAGTTTATTGGGGTAATATTAGGTACCTCGGCTTACATTCGGGTCGGCTTATACTCGAGTATATACGGTACCCTTGAATGTACATTTAAAGCCCCATACACTTTTTGGTTTTCTATACATAGTGGCCCAGATTTAGAGAGCAATTGCATCTGCGTAACCATAGTTACGCAGCGCAATTGCTTACTTGCGCCGGCGTTTCGAATGCTCCTGATTCAGGAACCTCGATACGCCGACTGCAGCCTAAGATATGACTGGCATAAGGCTCTTACGCCAGTCATATCGTAGGCTGCATTCTTACGATGGCCGCTAGGTGGCGTTCCCGTAGTGGTCAGCGTATAGTATGCAAATTGCATACCAACGCCGATTCACTACCCTACGCGAGCCCTGCGTACGCAGTTTACGTCGTTTCCGTTCGTCGGGTTTCGCGTAAGGCTGCTCCTGCTAATAGCAGGGGCAGCCAATGCTACGTATACCCGTCGTTCCCGCGTCGCGAAGTTTCAATTTTACGTCGTTTGCGTAAGTGAATCGTGAATGGCGCTGGACGCCATTTACGTTCACTTTGAAGCAGATGACGTCCTTGCGACGTCATTTGCCGCAATGTACGTCGGGAAAGTTTCCCGACGGAGCATGCGCACTACATTTGGCGCGGGAACGCGCCTAATTTAAATGATCCACGCCCCCTATGGGATCATTTAAATTACGCGCGCTTACGCCGGGCATTTTTCAGGAGCGCCCACGCAAATTACGGAGCTACTGCTCCGTGAATCAAGCGTAGCGCAGGAAATTTACGGAGGCGCAGTGTTAAAACGGTACACTGCGCCTCCGTAATAAATGGGCAAGTCGTACCTGAATCTGGGCCACTTATTATAGTACATGTTGTACTGTGTATATTTAAATAGATTTCTGCTCATTGGCAAACACAGCAAGTGAAGCCTTTGCGAAATTATTTTGTTTGCAACTTTTTTTTTTCTTTTTTCATATTGATTAAAAGAGCAGCTCGGTGCTAATTACAATTTAATTCAGTGTAGCATTTTTTCCCCGTCACTCATGGCTAACCATGGGAAAGATAGGCAATGGTGCAGCAGTGATTACACCGTAATGTGATGTTGATAGAGTGATCAAACCCCCCGCCTCGGTATCATCAGCAGCATCTTCACAACAAGCTGATGAAAAACAAAATGACTCCAATGAAGCACTCAGTGGATGACGCTAAATTGTGTAACACAATACAGAAGAAGAAAAAAAAGGATCGCAAGAAGGAATTCTCTGTGTTTGTGCAAGAAAGTGGGTTCCCCCCGAGCTGTGAATGTAGACATTTCCCTTGATGTGTCTTTATTTGAAGCAACTGCAAGTTCTGCTTAAATGTATATTTATTTAATGCCTTATAATTACACCCTGCTCTTTTAATCTTGCATGTTTTCACGGCAGCCCAACAAGTAAATGAGATACACATGTTAGGCCGATCATTACATTACAGTATAACAAAGGTAAGTCACTCATCAGCAAATGAATCAGCCTTGAAACTGATACTTTGTACTAAAGAAGAATCAGTGTAAGTCATGAAGAAACAATGAATTCACAAAATAATTACTGAAATCAAGCTTTGGATCTGTGAAGAGCAATAAAGTAGGCTGTTTAAAGGGTCCGTCCACTCCTTATGCCACGTACACACGACCGTTCTTTATGACGAGAAAAATGCTATTTTTTTAACCACTTAAGCCCCGGACCAATATGCAGCTAAATGCCCAGAGGTGTTTTTACAATTTGGCACTGCGCTGCTTTAACTGGTAATTGCGCGGTCATGCAATGTTGTACCGAAATGAAATTTGCGTCCTTTTCTTCCCACAAATAGAGCTTTCTTTTGGTGGTATTTGATCACCTCTGCGGTTTTTATTTTTTGTGCTATAAACAAAAATAGAGCGACAATTTTGAAAAAAATTCAATATTTTTTACTTTTTTCTATAATAAATATCCCCCAAAAATATATAAAAAAACATTTTTTTTCCTCAGTTTAGGCTGATACGTATTCTTCTACATATTTTTGGTAAAAAAAAATCGCAATAAGCGTTTATCGATTGGTTTGCGCAAAATTAATAGCGTTTACAAAATAGGGGATAGTTTTATTGCATTTTTATTAATTATTTTTTGTTTTACTACTAATGGCGGCGATCAGCGATTTTTTTTGTGTCTGCGACATTATGGCGGACACTTCGGACAATTTTGACACATTTTTGGGACCATTGTCATTTTCACAATGCATTTAAATTGCATTGTTTATTGTGAAAATGACAGTTGCAGTTTGGGAGTTAACCACAGGGGGCGCTGAAGGAGTTATGTTTCACCTAGTGTGTGTTTACAACTGTAGGGGGGTGTGGCTGTAGGTCTGACGTCATCGATTGTGTCTCCCTATAAAAGGGATGACACATTCGATGCAGCCGCCACAGTGAAGCACGGGGAAGCCGTGTTTACATACATCTCTCCCCGTTCTTCAGCTCTGGGGAGCGATCGCGAATAGCCGCCCCCTCATCCCGGATCGCTCCCCGGTGATTTCCGACCGCCGCATGTACCGGGGGGGGGGGTCCCGATCGGACCCCGACCCACGTCTAGGCACGTCGTTCTGCCTGTCCGTTCCATTCTGCCGACGTATATGTACATGCGGCAGTCGTTAAGCGGTTAATTGGTCGTTAAAAACGATCGTGTGTAGGCTCCAGAGCATTTTTCTCGACGTGAAAAATGGGCATTAAAAATTTAGAACATGCTCTAATTTTTCTCGTCTTTTTTCACGTCGTGAAAAAACGATCGTGTGTAGGCTTTATCGACTGAAAAAAAAAACTGCAAGAAGCAAGTTATGAGATGGGAGTGCTCGTTCTGGTAAAACTAGCGTTCGTAATGGAGATAGCACATTCGTCACTCTGTAACAGACTGAAAAGCACGAAGACTAAAAAGCGCGAATCGTCTCTCACCAAACTTTTACTAACTCAAAATCAGCAAAAGCAGCCCAAAGAGTGGCGCCATCTGAATGGAACTTCCCCTTTATAGTGCCGTCGTATGTGTTGTACTGTACGTTACCGCGCTTTGCGCAAGCATTTTTTTTCACGATCGTGTGTATGCAAGGCAGGCTTGACAAGAATTACGTCGAGAAAAACTTTGTTTTTTCTAGGACATTAAAAATGGTCTTGTGTACGCGGCTTTAGAGATTAATATTTAACACCTTCAGCCCCGGAAGCATTTACCACTTTAATGACCAGGCCATTTTTTTTTGCTACGTCTCTGCGTTACTTTGACAATTGCATGGGCGTGCAACGCTGTACACAAATACAATTAAAGTGGTTGTAAACCCTTTTTTGTGACCTTCACCTATAGGTAGTGGAAATATCTACTAAACATGTGCCGTTTAGGAGATATTTCACTTATAGTCCGCCGATATATAAACAGCGCCGTTTCTTCCCTAGCCTGTGCTGTTAATGGCGGCTCCCGTGCGCATGCATGGGAGTGATGTCACGCGGCTCACAGAATCTGTGATTCGCCGGAGTCCGCGGCCCAGAAGGAAGAGGGGCCAGAAGATGGACGCAGCCTGCACAGGGGACAGCGCTGGATTCTTTTGCAGGTAAGTGTCACATAATGGGCGAGACAACCTTATGGTTTTTCTTGGAGTGCGGCTGTCCATCCCGTCTTTCCTTATATCAATCTGTTCAGCTTCATGCAGCAATGTTGTCAGCAGAATCAACCACCTCCTTCAGTCTTTTTTCCAAACAGATTGGATATATGCTCTGCCCTATCCCAGTGGTATGTGAATATGAATGTGCATACGTTCTGGCTGGAATTAAGGCAGCAAGCGGTTCATTAGAAAGTTTAAAAAACTTGGGGCCAACCCTAGAATCCATGGCATCCTAGGCCACAGCCTACATGGCCTAGCCAGAAATTCAGCCCTGGTCGCACCTCCTTATTGGTCATCACTGACGGAGAGAGTCATCTCACTGGCCAATAGGTTGGGACAGTGTAGACAAGCCTTCAACAATATGAGAATGTGTCAAAGATAGCCGATTAGCGCCCCTTCTAGACGGGGGGAAGGGGACAAGCGGAACTTTTGCAGAGAGTTAAAGATACATTGGGCTTGCACTTTAGTTGTGTTCTGGAACTTTTTTTTTTTGACAAGTACACTTAAAGCTGATTATATTCATATACATGGAAAAAAATAGCTCCTGGATTAGAATTATAAATAATATGAATTTCTCCAAGTGAACATTTGTTTTCAACTATATTTCTTACCATAATAAATAGCAATGACGTTTCGTTTACTATCAGCCGACATCTGTCTGATATCAGTGTCATGCTCCCGATCAGTAAGGCATGTGATTCCTATTAAAACCGCCATAGCTGTACCGTGCTGCAGAATCAGCCCAGGGCTTTATTAATGAGAATAGTCATCAGTTTACATAAGTAGTCACTCATTCTATCTTCATGCTGCATAAAACATTGCTTCAATGGAAAACATGTAGCTGTTTTTTTCCCCTTTGCCTATATGATGACATCATGTACCAAAATACTTCCAAAGTAACTCAGTGCAAAGCACTCTGATTATGTTTTGTATTAAAGGCAATAATAACCCAGAGCTGACAATCATATTTAGGTTTACAGTAGTCAGGTCAGTGAAAAAAGAACTATAACTGATTGCTATGAGTGTCTATAATTTGCACTGCCTTATTAAATAATCCTGCAAGAATATTAGGACCACGCCTTCCAAAATTGTAACCTACAGTAATGAGCTTTGTCATGACTACAGTAGTTGAGCAGAACCAGGGAAGACCAGGGTGAGCTGAGCTGCTGAGTCAATGCTGGGGGGGGGGGGTGGGAGCAGCAGAAGCTAAATTGCTTAGCCACTGCTGGGAAGGGGCAGCATGGTTGGTGTAGGGCCTGGGAGGGGAAGAGAAGGGGAGTGTGAAACAGGGGAAGATAAGGTTCTGAGTCACTGCTGAGAGACAGAGACGGGGGCCGGGGGGGGGGGGCTTAGGTGCTGAGTCACCATTGGGAGGGGAAGCTGGGGGAGCTAAGGTACTGAGTCACTGCTAAAAGGTGGAATCAGGGGGAGCTGAGGTGCTAAGTCATCATTAAGTCACTGCTGGGAGGAGGAAGCAGGAAGATCTGAACCGCTTAGTAACTGCTGAAACCCAGATGGCAGGTTGAGTCATTGCTGGGAAGGAGGGAGGACAATTAGGGTTTCTCTGTGAAGCCACTGCTGGGAGGGGGAGATGAGCTGGTAAGTCAATTGTAACGGTCACTAGTGTTGCTCACGAATATTCGTATTGCGAATATTCGGCTCGAATATGGCATATTCGAGTATTCGCGATATATTTCGAATTTCGCGGTGAATATTCGCAATTCTGAATATTCGCATTTTTTCAATTTTATTTTTAAAACAGATCACATCCTATCGACGTCTAAAAGCATTGCTGGTATGATTAGAGACCCTGGGCCGAGTAGCTAAGCTGAGGCGATCCTTTTATGTTGCCGAATATAAAAAAAAAAATTGCGAATTTTCGCTAATGCGAATGCGAAAATGATTGCGAATTTTCGCTAACTGTGGTAGGAGAACTCTGATTGTCTCTGATGCAAAAATGAATATTTGTATGTTTGATATTATTATTTTTTGTAAGAAGGAAAAAATTGCGCATACCTTAAAAAAAGGGGAGAATACAGCAGCAACTCAAAAATGTTATACAACATAAATTAATACAAGACACTACAAGAATGAAAAATATGTCTAGTGACAAGACATGTGGGCAAATTATAAAATAAGCAAGCGCAAATAACTTGTGAAATACACAGTGAAACAAATATATAAAGAAATATAGTCCCAATAATAGAAAAATAATCTTTCATAAAAATGTCTTTGATATGTGAAGTGAAAAAAAGTCCAAAGCATGCAGCATGAACGTGTTCAATCTTCAAGGTGTTTGATTGACAAACGGCTGTGACAGATGGATAGAGTAAAGAATCACCACCAATGCAAAACACTTTTTATTTTCTATTGTAAAATATCAAGAATATTCTGAGCCAATCAGAGTGCTCCTTCCGCATTTGCCGAATATTCGCAATTATTTTGTATTGTAAAATATCAAGAATATTCTGAGCCAATCAGAGTGCTCCTTCCGCATTTGCCGAATATTCGCAATTATTTTGTATTGTAAAATATCACGAATATTCTGAGCCAATCAGAGTGCTCCTTTCGCATTTGCCGAATATTCGCAATTATTTTGTATTGTAAAATATCACGAATATTCTGAGCCAATCAGAGTGCTCCTACCGCAGTTATCGAAATTTCGCAATTATTTTCGCATTCGCAATAGCGAAAATTCGCAAATCATTTCATTTCGATAAAATATCACGAATATTCAAATTTAGCGAATATATCTCGAATATTCGACTATATATTCGAGATATATCGCGAAATAGAATATGGCGTATTCTGCTCAACACTAACGGTCACCACCGTTTACAACCTTCCATCAACCCACGGCAGCTTATCCGACACACAGACAAACCAACAGGACCCGATCCATCCCATTCCCCAGAAAACGAGACTGACCGCTCTATTCTCTGCTTCAAAATGTATGAACACTTTTATTGGTTAGCTCTCAAGTTTATATACAGTTTTCAAGGCATGTTTCAGTGATCACAGGAATCAAACTCTCCACCCACACATCACACCCTGGGGGGGCTTCAATACACCTTCAGATGGCTAATTGCTAAACATTCCAGACATCTCGGCGCTGGTCTATAATTATCATGACCTAATCACTGCACCTGAGAAGTCACGTCCTTTCATTAACAGAATTCAAACAAAACACCATCACACAATGAATTCCCCTCAATCCACATCTTTAGACAGACGGTCTGTCTCCGACAGAAAGGTATTCACACCTGAGCATCAATAGGCTTTAAACAGTGTTATCACACAATGAAAGGCCTTTCAAGAGCCAGCCTCATTTAACAACTCACTAGCCAGGGCTAATCATTGAAAAGAGTCATTATTGACCGAATTTAGGATATAATTTCTCAGTCACCCTATGGCCCTATCGGACATAAGGTGACCCTAGACATAAGACTCCTTGGTGACGCTGGCACAGGAGTACCCCTCATCCTTCCAAAGTCTCTGGGTGTCATGGGTCATTCCAATACTGGGAGGAAGGAGCAAGGTGAGCTAAGAAGCTCAGTAACTGTTGAAAGGAGAGAGCAGTGGAAGCAGGGGTGACCCATCCATTAGGGGCACAGGGGCGCCGCCCCCTATCCATGTGTCTGGCCCCCTAATCTACAGACAGGGTGCCGGACTATGTATTCCAATGGGGGGATTTAAGCACGTGATTAGAGCCATAGGCTCTAATAGGCTTCAAAACATGGTGGACTCGGGGGACAGAGCACTGCACCCGAAGCCCACCCAGTTGTGTGACAATAGAGAATGAATATTTGCTATTATCACACTGATTCTCCTCCTGGTCAATCGGGAAGCGAGTCCCTGAAACCCATTTCCTGGTTGGCCAAAAGGAGAAGTGATTCTATTGGGCCATGAGGATGAGAGAGGATGAGGGAGGTAGACATGGAGGCCGCCGGAGGAGATGCAGAGGACAAAGCTGCTACACGTCACCCGGTGGGAAGTGCTGCCCTTTGGTAAGCAAGGGGTTCATCGATCGACCGACGGACCGGCCGGGGTTGTGCTAAAACCTGATCAAAATTACCTACGGGGGGGGGGGATGGTTGTGGGAGCATTGTGTGCCCCCTCCCCAAAAATAATATAACACCAGCCGCCACTGAGTGGGAGCTGAACTGCCGAGTCACTGCTGGGATCAGAGTTGGGATTATCTTTTGAGTCATTGCTGGGGGGGAACCTGAGATGCTAAAAGCATAACTCCCAACTGTCCCTGATTTTAAGGGACTGTCCCTGATTTGAAACAAAGTCCCTCTGTCCCTCTTTCCTCCTCATTTGTCCCTCATTTTGGTCTGATCTATATAGTTGTACTGTATATAAAAAGCATGTTTTATCTTTCAAAAAGTGTTTCCCAGTGCTACACCTTTCGTTCGATTTCTAAATTGCTGTGTTTGTAAGTTTCAGAAGCCAAAGAATAAAAAAAAGCTTTTAGGTTTCTCCTTTAAAGGGCGTGACAGGGTGTGTGTCCTGTGCCTACATACTTTTGCTAATAGGCGTCCCTCGTTCCCATCTCAAAAAGTTGGGAAGTATGTCAAAGAAGAACATGAACAGCTTTAGTGCTTCTATTGTATACTATGAGGATGATTTACTCCACAGTGCCAACAGCTACAGAGGTCGGTGAGGGCTTGTTTTAAAGCCGATTTACTGCTTTTGCATAGTGTAATAGTACAGTTTCCTGAGCCTGGCCATGGGTTACATTGGACTGCCCTTGGTGGCACAGCAATGTTCTATAACCCTCTTTATTCCATAAAAAGACAAACTTATCACAACACAGGGAAACCTGTTACCTCACTCATGAAGTGTTAGCAGTCTCTTAAGAATTGGCAGATTTTTTATTGAATTCAGCTGTGTGTGACTAACAATCCTGTATAAAATCATATACCATTCCCTCTCTACTCTATTTTTAGGGCTCTTTGCATCGCTAGATGTCAATTACATTTTTTATAAGTGTCATCACTTGCTATTAAATTGATGTCGAAATAAGAATCATATTAACATTTATCTTTTCAACTAATGCCAAACAAAGAACTAAAGAGAGGAAAAAAAATCTATTTTATATGTACTGTATGTAAAGTCAAATATCCTGCAAAAGGGAAAGATTCTTTCTTGGCCAAGGAAGAAAGTGTTTTCTAATCCATCCTTTCCAGGGTGGCAGGCTTTGGAACGCTGTACACCTCCACAATAACTCTTGAGATGATATAATCAGTAACACACGGCATCCTGATGTAAATATGGACTTGCTAGCACTGTGGCATGGATTCTTAGCAGTTTTCAAATGACTTGAGTCTTTTAACTACTATTTTTTTTTTTTTAATGCAAATAAGTTTATCCTAAAGATGAACTCCATCCTTTCCTTCTCTTTCCACCGCAGCCTTAAGCCTCATACACACGATCGGATTTCCTTCGGACAAAGCGTAGGACTTGGCGTTGGCCGTGAACTTGTATTGCTCACAAACGGCAAAGAATTTTCATCCAACAAACACGAAACAAGTTGGTTTTTCACTCATGAGCCCCGCTCTGAAAGTTCATAAGACACAGAGAGCGCTTCTCAGCCCCACCTCCAACCCCCTCCCTACTGGCACATGTCTCAATAGACCTTGCTTTGTGCACTGGTGTGGAGTCAACTCAACACTGAACCCATGAACTAAGACTGGGATGTCATTAAAGTTCATGTACATGAAAAGGCACGCTTCCCAATACTTTTGACAATATAATAAATATATATATATACACACACAGTGCCTTGAAAAAGTATTCATACCCCTGGAAATTCTCCACATTTTGTCATGTTACAACCAAAAACATAAATGTATTTTATTGGGATTTTATGTGATAGACAAACACAAAGTGGCACATAATTGTGAAGTGGAAGGAAATGATAAATGGTTTTCAATTTTATTTTACAAGTAAATATGTGAAAAGTGTGGCGTGCATTTGTATTCAGCCCCCTTTACTCTGATACTCCTAACCAAAGTCTAGTGGAAACAATTGCCTTCAGAAATCACCCAAATAGTAAATAGAGTCCACCTGTGTGTAATTTAATCTCAGTATAAATACAGCTGTTCTGTGATGCCCCCAGAGGTTTGTTAGAGAACCTTAGTGAACAAACAGCATCATGAAGGCCAAGGAACACACCAGACAGGTCAGGGATAAAGTTGTGGAGAAGTTTAAAGCAGGGTTAGGTTATAAAAAAATATCCCAAGCTTTGAACATCTCACGGAGCACTGTTCAATCCGTCATCTGAAAATGGAAAGAGTATGGCACAACTGCAAATCTATCAAGACATGGCCGTCCATTTAAACTGACAGGCCGGGCAAGGAGAACATTAAACAGAGAAGCAGTCAAGAGGCCCGTGGTAATTCTGGAGGAACTGCAGAGATCCACAGCTCAGGTGGGAGAATCTGTTCACAGGACAACTATTAGTCATGCACTCCAAAAATCTAGCCTTTATGGAAGAGTGGCAAGAAGAAAGTCATTGTTGAAAGAAAGCCATAAGAAGTCCCGTTTGCAGTTTGTGAGAAGTCATGTGGGGGACACAGCAAACATGTGGAAGAAGGTGCTCTGGTCAGATGAGACCAAAATATTTTTTTTTGGCCTAAAAGCAAAACTCTATGTGTGGCGAGAAACAAACACTGCACATTACCCTGAAGACACCTCCCCACTGTGAAACATAGTGGTGGCAGCATCATGTTGTGGGGATACTTTTCTTCAGTAGGGACAGGGAAGCTGGTCAGAGTTGATGGGAAGATGGATGGAGCCAAATACAGGGCAATCATAGACAAAAACCTGTTAGAATCTGCAAAAGCCTTGAGACTGGGGCGGTTCACCTTCCAGCAAAGAACGACCCTAAACATACAGCCAGAGCTACAATGGAATGGTTTAGTTCAAAGCATATTCATATGTGAGAATGGCCAAGTCAAAGTCCAGACCTAAATCCAATCGAGAATCTGTGGCAAGACTTGAAAATTGCTGTTCACAGACGTTCTCCATCCAATCTGACAGAGCTATTTTGCAAAGAAGAATGGGCAAAAATGTCACTCTCTAGATGTGCAAAGCTGGTAGAAACATCCCCAAAAAGACTTGCAGCTGTAATTGCAGAGAAAGGAGGTTCTACAAAGTATTGACTGGGGGGGGGGGGGGGTTGAATACAAATAATTTCTACTTCACAATTATGTGCCACTTTGTGTTGGTCTATCACATAAAATCCCAATAACATACATTTACGTTTTTGGTTGTAACATGACAACATGTGTAAAATCTCAATTGGTATGATTAGTTTCTCAAGGCACTGTATATGTATATATATATATATATATATATATATATATATATATATATATATATATACCCTGTTTCCCCAAAAATAAGACCTACCCTGAAAATAAGACCTAGCGTTATTTTCCAGGAGGGCTGCAATATAAGACCTACCCCGAAAATTAGCCCTAGTTAAAAATGCTTGTAAAATCCTATAATCCACGCTATTACAGTAGTATATAATGTACAATGTGTGTGTTTCTGTAATATAATTATGGGGAAAAGAGCTCCGGCGGGTCACAGAAGCGCAGAATGGCGCTATAACGAAGGTATTTGGCACAATTATATTACACGCACATTGTACATTATATACTACTGTAATAAAGTGAATTGTAGGATTTTACAAGCATTTTAACTCAGTTCTCACTGGGGATTCCTGACAGGCAGGGAGGGAAAGGGGGAGAGAAGACAGCACATTACATGGTAAGACCTTCCCCCGAAAATAAGCCCTACTGTGTCTTTTGTTGGCATAATTAATATAAGACCCAGGCTTATTTTCGGGGAAACAAGGTATATATATATATATATATATATATATATATATATATATATATATATATATATATATATATATATATATTTATACACACACACATATCATTTATATACTTTTTATATACTTTTCTTTTTATTGTACACCTATTTCAACTTTGAAAAGTTTCCAAATGCTCTTTCCCTTTTCCTATAGATTTGTGGTTTGGTTGCCAACCTAAACAAACCATAATCATCGATGATCAAAGAGAAGCGTCTGTCTCTGACTTACAGTGCATTTGCATACTAATGTTAGAATTCCTGTACATTCCACGGAACTAATGGGATCATTCTTATTCTCCAGCAGCAGCTCAACAGTTATACCGTTGCCATCTGTGTTTTTGTTAACCTGAATCGCATCTGAATTCTGTTATTGCAAGGTAGAGAAACTTGTTTAATGATTCTTAATCTGTTCTTTAATTAAATCATGCAGCCAACCTGAAAAATCTATCTTGATGCAAATTAGAGGCATTTTTTGGCATTCATTTACAGTAATGCACTAATAAGGTTAATTAATGAAGGTTCGAATGCCATTTATCGAGATATTTATGCCACATGTGTTTCGTAGCAGGTTATCATGCTTTTAGAGTGGTAGAAAAAAAAAATGTTTTATAGTATAAATTATAAGCAGCTGCATGTATGACAGTAACTGATTTTTAGAAGTGCTTTAATTTTTTTAAAGTATTATTTTGGTTTTAACTGATCCTGAAAATCCATCTGTTCAGGGAAGCATGAAGGGAACCAGTAAAAAGAGAAAGCCAAGAGCTGCGCATTACAAATGTCCTCCTAAAAATGCTAGTTTCCTGGCTGTTTTGCTGAATTTGCAATTTCAGTGCTTTCTGAGTCACTGGCCTAGAAAACATACGGAACATGTGAAGTCAGAGTTTCCCAACCAAGGTTTGTTAGGAGTGCCATGCCGCATCTGTATTTTCGCACTGTGTCATGAATTATTATGGTTCATGGGGGGCAGCCGGCAGCACTGTGGAAGCACATGTAGAACCCTCTAGCTAAATGTGCTAGTGTTAGTTTGTAGTGTAGGTAAATTTAGCCTGGCTGAGAGCTGGCTGGATTGAATCTGGGTGAGGGTGAGTGATTCAAAGAGGCTGGATGACTCATCAGGCAGCACCTCTGGTACCTCCCCCTACTTGCTGGAACCTTGGAGAAGATTCCAGAAGAATGAGTGGGAGGTTAGGAGGAGCTGCCTGGAGTATTGAGGAGGGCCCAAACCAATCCCCAGCAAATGGGCTGGCAGGGGGTACCCCTCCTAAATACCCAGGCCAGCATGGGAAGGAAGTCAGGTGGAAGCTGGAATGCTGAGAAGGCTGTCAGTGGCTCTTGAGGGTGCCCCCTAGTCTGAGGGGTGACCTCAGGCCTAGGGTACAGGTGCTTCAGGGATCCTCTTATAACAAGTAGAAGTAATCCTGTCCGGGAGGCATGGGAGTAGGTGTAAGGACAGTGGGACAGAGTAGGACACATCCAGGAGATCTCCAGGGAGAAGACAGTGGGGTGGTTGGTAAATGTGTGCAGTCGGGGAGGACTGTGGAGAAGTAGCTGGGGGGCTAGTGAAAAGGGCTGCTGCAGCCAGGCATTGGGGCAGAGCCTGAAAAGGTGGTTCTGGGACCAGTGACCATGGGAGGAAGAGCAGTGATAGTGCCAATGGTGTCACCCCATCGTTCTCAAGTATAGAGGCCTGCGGTCCCTGCCTGTAGACTTTTCATAGGGTGACACCACTAAGGATCTGCAAGAAAGTTTCTGCAGGAGGCAGAAGAGGAGTGTATATAGACTGTATATAGATGTGTCCCTGAAGAGTTTACTGAGAAGTCAAGTGGGCATCTCATAATCATCCCATCCCCATCCGAGTTAATTAACACAAAATATAACAAAGTTGCTGGACTGTTTCCTGTCTCAAGTGTGCTTGTAGAAATTTGGTGTGCCTGGCTGTGCAGGGTGGGGATCTCTATTCATCTACATGCGCTACACACATGGTACTAGTCCAGGGCATGTGGCATTCAGTACAGCCTTAACATTTAATAAGGCATCTGTCTACTCCTGCTCTCTTTTTGGTCCTTTACCAAGCTGCCATGATGTGGTGAACATTGGAAGATAGGAATCTCACACGGAACTGAATTGATGACTCTGATGTGAAGGGGGGGTGCTCAGAACTCCAATGTGAAAGGGGGTGCTTCTGATGTTATGGGGGTACTCTTATGTAATGGGAGGACTCTCAAGTGGAGATCTATTTTAGACTGCGGTATCTCAAGACATTTCACACTTTCAAAGGATGCCTTGACTGAAAGAAGGTTGAGAAACGCTGACTTAGATTAAGGCCATTGGGTTAGCTTGACAGCTAGGCAAATTGTATTTTCATTGAGAATGACTTGGGATCCAGTTTCCCAGGAAAGCTATACCTGTAAAAGAAGAAGTAAAATATCTACCTCTGCTGCTGCCAGCACACCTGAACACCACTCCATTCATTAAAAATTGTCCCCTGACTTCCGGTTCCGGCGCCTCATGGAGTGACTGCTCTCCTCAGCAGCTCCCGCCGCACGACTCAATATCCAGCCTGTAAAACCCCCTCGAGCAGCCATCCGAACCCCCCTCCACCCCTGGGCACATCCCCCTACGACCATGGATCGGTTCGTGGAGAAATCGGGCACCCGCAGCCATTCGGCCCAGACGGCGCCGCCGGCGGCGGCCCAGCCGCAAATCGAGGCCCCGGCTTCGGCCTACTCCGCTCCGCGGACCCCAGACGCGCCGGCGGCGATGGAGGTGAGCGGCGCTATCTCCCCCTCTCCTACCTCACACGCTCCCTCACCCCAATCAACGGGGAACAACACATCCTCACCACACCAAGTGGGGGATAATACAACCGAGCGTATTGCTCAGGCCGTAGCTGCCCTGCTGAACCCCATGATAGCAGCTTCGGTGGAAAAAGCTGTAAATGCTGGGATGGCACAGATCAAGGCCCAGCTTGGGGAGCATGGCTCCAGATTAAATGAATTAGAACACCGCCTGTCTAGTGCGGAAGAGGATCTTTACCATGCCCAGGCCATGGAACACGCACAGGACAAGACGAACCAATTCGTTCTTCAAAAATTAGACGATTTAGAAAACAGATCCAGGCGTAGTAACCTACGTTTCGTGGGTGTCCCGGAATCACTTCAGGCCTCCGCACTCGCCGAGTTCTGCGCCCAGCGCATCCCGGAAGCGCTGGGCCTTCCTGGCCCTTGCACGGTAGAACGTGCCCACCGCATGGGGGCTTTTAATTCGGAACGCAAGTCACCGCGCCCGATCATCGCCAAATACCTAAACTATGCTGAAAAGTCCCTCATACTACACTCCTTTCGGCATGCCCGCCAGCTCCAGATTGATGGTATAAAAGTGCTAGTATTTGCAGACTATTCCATTGAGGTCTCCAAGAAACGTAAGGCCTTTCAACAGGTTTGCTCTGAACTTTTCAAACAACAAATCAAGTTTACCTTAGCCTTCCCGGCTATACTCTGCCTCAAGGCACCGAATGGAGATCAGCTGACCTTTCAGGACCCCTCAGAAGCCGAAGCTTTCCTGCGGTCGCGGCACCCACACCTCAACCCCCAGACGCCCTCCAAGGCCCCTGCACTTAACCGTTCCCTGGACCAGAGAAGCCCGAGAAAGGAATCGCCTAAGCGTTTCAGAGCCTCGGCCCACGATCCGGCCTGGGCCACCGTGAGATGATTTTCCAGTGACCAGCACGCCCTCCTGGTTCTTATTCCTCCCCCTGAGCGTCTTGCTACATCGCCAAGGTGTCCTCTGATCAAGTCCTGCTCATGCACCACTTGATCCCCAACCAACTGACGGCTCTCCACCCCCCCTCTTGCCGACGGGACAGGTAGCATTATGTGGTATACTATCCAGTTAACCCATTTTGGGTTTTGTTTTCTTTATTCTTTTGTTTATACCTCTGCTGTGTACCTGCATTACCCCGTTGATATGGGTCAGCTATATTCATCCAGGTTGTATCTCACTTGGAACAGTCATGTTCTCCCTATGCCCCCCTCCCTGATCGAACATATTTATATATGTATAACTGCTATCAATGTTTTGAGTTATTTGCACCTCCTGGGCCCACTGTACGCACTAACCCAGTCCCCCCCCCGCTATGGGCACTGCGTGTTAGCCGCGCGAAGCTATACCACTTAACCTTGGCTCTCAGGCACAGGTCACCTATGTCGTGACAAGGGGGCCTGCTCGTACAGTGACTCCATGTGGAAAAAAGTGAAGTTTTTGCTATTGGGTTTGTTACTTTTGTCATTTTCTTTCCAGCTCTTCTTTTTACGCCCTCTTTCCCCTCCCCTCTCTCCCCCTCCCCCCGGCACTCACCCACACGCACCCTATACATCCCCTCCCCCTTGTGACTTACAGGTCCTGATCTGCCCTTACGTGGTGATCCCCCTTGGCCCCTTGCCAGATAATATCCGTCGTAAAAATACATCTCAGACCCCATTCCCGGAACCCTTAACATGAAAGTTATTTCATGGAATGTGAAGGGACTCAGGTCCCCAAATAAAAGAATGAAGATCCTTAGACACCTAAAAAGAATCAAAGCGGACATAGCACTACTGCAGGAAACCCATTTATCCGCATCTGATTTCCCGCGCATGAAAAAACTTTGGGTGGGCACGGTCCTGGGCTCTGAAGCGGTTGGCCGCAAGGCAGGTGTCCTCCTATTGATACATAAAAACCTTCCCTGCTCGGTTCTAGCGGTAAACTCCGATTCCCATGGCCGCCTAATATCAGCTCACCTCAAAATCGGTTCTAAAGAATTGGTCGTCTCTAACGTCTATGCCCCGAACAGCCCAGGCGGTTCGTTCTACTGTGAGCTATCTTCCTGGCTGCTGCAAAACACCAATCTCCCTCATTTGGTCGGAGGCGACTTTAATGATACCCTGCACCCAGTAGACGACAGATATTCCCCTAAATGCTCCCGCTCAGGCCTTGACCCATTGCCACACTTGCTATTTGCCTCCACGATGGACTCGCTTCACCTGCGAGACCTATGGCGTCTGACCCACCCCGCGGATAGGGAATTTACGTTCTATTCTAATCCCCATGCCATATTCACCAGAATAGACTATTTCTTCGGATCGGACGATCTCATCCCTCTGATATCAACTACCGATATTCTTGACATCGCAATATCTGATCACGCCCCGATATCAGTCTCCCTGGACAACCTAGACCTTCCCCCCCAACCTATGCTATGGCGCTTCCCCTCCTTCCTCCACAACCACTCCGACTTCCGACATTTTATGGAGAAAGCCTGGCTGGAATACTCCTCGGCGAATGCCCCCCACATAGATGACCCATCATTTCCTACGCCACCTCATTTAAGAGAAACGCCCTGTCCAAGTTCAAATTAGCCAGTTCCCGTTTACATACAGTATAGCACAAAGAAACCTTTCTCTAGCTGACTCCCCTGACAACAGAGACGAGTGGCACGCAGCCAAACGGTCATTCGATACGTGGGCGGACACTCTAGAAACAGTTAAAAAGTCCAACTTAGATGCCTCTCTCCACAAATTTGGCAACAAGTCGGGTAAACTCCTCGCCAGACTCTGCAAAGGCTCCTTCACCCCAACCCACATCACCTCCCTAAGGGATTCGAGCGGCTCCGTCAAAACCACCCCCCCAGCTATCAACAAGGCGATGCTCCAATTTTACTCGGCCCTCTACGCCCCGGACCCCGTTGACAGATCGGCGGCAAACGCCTTTCTAGAGAACCTAGACATTCCTCAGCTTACCCCCTCCCAATTGGAAAGCCTAAACGCACCTATTTCTATTCTCGAGATCTCCGAAACCATTCGCAAGCTTTCTCCCTCAAAAGCCCCGGGCCCTGATGGCTTTACGGGCGAATTTTATAAGACCCTACAAAACATAGTGGAACCCACTTTACACAAAGTATACTGCGGCGTCTAGTCTGGCGGCCCCTACCTCCCCTCGGGAAACCAGGCTATTGTAAAGTTATTGTCTAAGAAAGGAAAGGACCCGCTCGAGCCAGGCTCGTACAGACCGATATCCCTTCTGAACCTTGACGTAAAAATTCTCTCTAAGATCGTCGCCAATCGGTTATCAGATATCATTCCCTCCCTGATACACCCGGCTCAATCGGGCTTTGTAAAAGGCAGGACGGCCACTTTAAATATCCGTAAAGTAATGCTGGCCTTGGAACATGCTAAACAACACCCAGAAGGCGATTTCGCCATTGTCACATTGGACGCGGAGAAAGCCTTCGACAATGTCAGCTTCGAATGGCTTTCTATGTCCATGGAGAAAATAGGTTTCTCCGGCCCCTTCTGCCATCTTCTAAATGCTATGTATGCAACCCCTTCTGCGAAATTAGTGGCCGCTGGAATTCTCTCAGAGGAATTCCGCCTCCATAAGGGGACGCGACAGGGCTGCCCCCTCTCTCCCCTTCTCTTTAATTTAGCTCTAGAACCCCTGTCCAGACACCTAACCCAAGTAGCGCCCCTTCACGGCATACATTCGGGCCCCCACGAACTACGTTCGTCTCTTTTTGCCGACGATGTCCTCATCTTTTCGGCGGACCCCTCCTCCGATATGATCACTATCAAAACGGTTTTTGACACGTTCCGTCGCTGCTCGGGCCTCCGAATAAACTACTCCAAAAGCAAAATCCTACCATTAGGCACCCGCCCCGACCCCTCCTGGACACGCCACTCCATCTTCACGGTAGCCTCCTCTCATATTACGTACCTCGGCATAAAAATTGGCAAACTGCCCTCTTCTCTGTATCACTTAAACTACCCCCCCTTGATTTCGAAACTATCTCAAGAATTGTCGAACTGGTCGGATCTGCCGCTCTCGCTCCTGGGAAGATGCCACTTGGTCAAAATGGTCAGTTTCGCCAGATTATTATACCCGATGCAGACCATACCCCTACTCTTACGCCATAAAGATATCAAACTTATTGACTCAGCTATCTCCAAATTCATATGGCACGGCAAGAGACCCCGCATAGCTATGAAAAAACTTTTTCTTCCCAGACGCGAGGGCGGTGTAAGTCTTCCTAATGTCAGATTATATAATTTAGCATGTCTATTGAGAACGGGCTTAGATTGGATTTCACATTCGGCGAGGTATTCCAATTACTCACTAGAATCAGCCATGGTGCACCCCTTCTCCCTAGTGGCCCTTCTCCACTGCAAATGGAAATCGGTCAAACCCCCACTCCAGCATAACTTACTACTCAGGGACACGGTCATAGCCTGGAGGGAATCCAGAAAACTCCTGGGTCTGTCCCCCTTCGTATCACGTCACCTTCCCATTCAAGGCAACCCCGGCTTCCCCGCAGGACTAGACCACAAGCCCTTTAAAATATGGCAGGAAAGGGGACTTACACTTTTCTCATCATTGTGTGACACCTCAACTGGCCTCCCTCTGTCTTTTACAAGAACTGCTGAGACGTTTGATCTACCCAAGGCTCACATCTTCCACTATTGGCAATGTGCCAACTACCTACGACTCTCGTGCAATGAGGCCTCAAAGCGCTTCCTCCATACTTTCACTGACAGGCTGCTTCTGGAAGGCTCCTATAGGATCTCGGACATCTACAAACCCCTGCTCCTTAAAGCGCTACCTTCTTTATCGTCCACATCTGCTGCAAACTGGGGCAAAGCTTTTCCTGACGAAAACCTGATATCCAAGCTATTACACGGCTACAATACTGTCCAGAGGATTACACCAAATGAAATCTGGAAGGAAACCCAGTTAAAGATTCTTCACTGGGCCCACATCCCTTTTCTACACTCCTCGCAGGACGTGAACGGCGCCTCCTGCCCCTTGTGCCAACACCCGAAACCCTCTTTATCTCACCGGTTTTGGTCTTGCTCATTTATTTCAGCGTTTTGGGATCAAGTCTTGGCCTACGTTTTTCAAATCACCCTACTGAAGTTACCCAAAGATCCTTTCCTCCTTATATTTGGATATTGGGACCCCCTGCTGCTACAAAGATCACAGGTGTCCAAGACCTGGCCACTACTTTGTTTCCTTGTCGCACGGAGGGCTATTCTAAGAAACTGGATCTCAACCCCCCTCCGCCAATCTGGTTGCACGAGACCTCCTTCTCCTCCTCTATAAGGAACGAGCCACCACTGACTTCCAGCGAGCCACGGAAAAATCCCGCTTTCTCTTAACCTGGCAACCTTTTATGTCTGCATCACTCTCCCAAGAGGACCTCAGCGCTTTCGATCAGTTCACTTTCTCGTACTTCAAGCCCCCTCCATCCACAACCTAGGGCGAAGATCCGTCACCTAGCTCTCATACCACCGCTCCTGATTAATTTGTACCAAACTGCTTCTACAGGTCTGGACGTCACCCCCCCCCTCCCCTCCCCCTCCATCTTGGTGCTCTTCTAAACGGTGCTCTATACATGGTGCCCCCCCCCCTCCTCACCTTACAGTTTTCCTAGCTATTAGAGCTCCCTGTATTCACTACTTAGATTCTTTGTTACCCATAACTGTTGACATGCCTAGAATCCATCATCTTAGATTCACCCGGGTCGTATCCTCTGTTATTGTTCAGATCCCTCCAGTTTCACTTACGTGGGGAGGTGGTGTCCTCTTAGGCATCCTCCTCCTTGTTTGGGGTTTGCGGACGGGGATCCCGCCTCCACCATGTCTCATACATGACCATTTGTCTGTTGGATTTATTGTTCCTGATCCGCTACACACATTGTTCACGGTTACATGTAGATATTATACTGCTGGGGCTGCGTCCCCATCTGCTATGTTCTTTTTTTCTACTCGGTATTGTGGATTCTATTTGCTGTATTTGTGAAAACGTAATAAATACTTTTTGAAAAAAAAAAATAATAATTGTCCCCTGATATCCACTGGGAGTGTCCCTCTCCTGGGTACCCCACTGCCCTCACTGGCTCCCCCTGCTGACTTCCACATCATTATAGAAGACAGTATTGTAGTATAACTCAAAGGACATTTTCTAGTATTGGGCCTGAAAAGTCAAACCTATTTGGTTGCCATTCATGAATGCACTTTGGGAGCGGGTTTTCTATTCTCCCCATAAAAACTGGTCAGAGGAAACATTAATATTAATAGAAAATGGTTCAGTGCACTACTTAAATAATCATGGATTTCACATAACCATTCCAATTAATAATCTTTAACAAATATGCCATATTGAATTTGTAAATTATATTATTGACTATTAAGGTTTACGCCGTTCTTAAAATTCTCCTGTTATTAAATTACAGTCATGCTTCAATATCATTAAAAAAAAACAGGATAAAAGACCCGAAGTACAAGAAGATAGTCCAGCATTGGTAAAAGTGCCAATTTTTATTAAGTGATGTATTATGTCATCCTTACGCTGCAAGCGTATTTAGTTAACTCATTAGCTATGAGTGTTTGACATTAATAGTCAATGTATTGACAGTGTTGCATGGTGGATAGCAGTCTATCATTATAAATAAGCAATCATAGCTTTGATTGGTTGTTATTACGTTCAGGGTGGAATGCAGGGAGCAGTAATTCAGGAATATGGGAGGTCTAGGTTGACTGGGCTCATACATCTTTCTATTCTTCTAAATGGTCAGATCACTAAGTTTTCCATTTCTGGTAGAGGCTGGAGCTTAGAGATAAGCAAATAAGATCCAACTTGGAATGGAGCAATTTAATAATAGTGACAATCAGCAAATATTGGCCAGTTGGCTAAATGATCCACTGGATCAGATCTGTCTTTTGAGGTTTTTTTATGTAGCAAGGTACCAAACTTCCAAAGGCCTGATGGTGCCCTCCAGAGTCAGGGATAGCTGAAATCCGTCTTTGTAGAGTGGGTTACAAGGCATATTCGGTGTGTTGCCAGATGGAGTGATGGGCGCCAGACACTTTTTATATGCAAAAGAGATTTATTGTCTCTTAATAAAACTGTGGGAGAGAGGGTTAGGGCCAGTACACCCTTGAGTAGATGCAATGACAATTGGCAGACTCTGAGGCCTCGTACACGCGACCGTTTTCCTCGACAGAATCCATCAAGAAACTTGGTGGCAGAGCTTTTTTGCTGAGAAAAACGGTCGTGTGTATGTTTTTCATCGAGAAAACTGCCGAGGAACTCGATGAGAAAAAAAGAGAACAAGTTCTCTTTTTCCTCGTCGGGAGTCTCAATTTCCTCGTCGTGTTCCTCGTCGGGCTGGATTTCGACGAGAAACACGCTCGTGTATATGCTTAGAAAACCGCACATGCTAAGAAGGGTGGTGTCAGTGGAACAAAATTTCCCCTTTATAGTGCCGTCGTACGTGTTTTACGTCACCGCGTTTGAGAACGACGAGATTTTGTCTTGACAGTGTGTACACAAAGAAAGCCTGTCAAGTTTCTCCACAAGCCTGACAAGGAACTCGTCGAGGAAAACGATGTTTCATTTACGACGAGTTCCTCGGTCGTGTGTACGAGGCCTCAGACTTCTATAGGTAGACAGCAGGAGCGGACTGAAGATTCAGGCACTGCCTGAGGCCCCATACCACTAGGGGGCCTCAGCAGGGTTGCCAGCCTCAGTAAAACCAGGGACAGTATGTAAAAATCAGTGTTTTTTTTTAAATCCCAAGATTATAGCTTCCCCGTCTCTCCAGTACCTTTTCAGTGTGTGTATGTGTATTCTGTGTGTATGTATACTGTGTGTGTATACTGTGTATGTATACTGTATGTGTGTATACTGTGTGGCCCCATAATCCATTGCCTGAGGGCCCCATAATCTCGTATTGCCGGGGGACCCAAAATCTCTTATTGCCTGGGGGCCCCATAATCTCCTATTGCCCGGGGGCCCCATGAGTTGTCATTCTGCCCCTGGTAGAGAGCTATACAGTGAAGGCCTCCAGCCGGATACCACTTTTCTGGCATCACCAAGGCAGATACAACAATGTAGAGAGCTGTGCTGACGTCATCACATTAGTGTTGCTCCTTCCCTTATTGAGAACGATGCCCCACCAGCTAGGTGACTAGCCTATCTTACATTGAAATGGGTAAGAAAAAAAAGAATACAGTGGCCAGATGAGGGTAGGACTTTGGGCAGCACTGGAGTACAGAAGGGGCGAGGTAGGAATCTTTAATTTGAGTCGTGTCTCAAATAAATATTGATAATTGTGTCCATTTGTAACAGTTATATGGACTCCGACAGATTTGGGGATTACTAAACTACTTTATCTAGTTAGGGAACTGTTGGACAGATTCCTCTTAAAAAATTAGAACATTCCAAAATTGAATTCAATATGTGCGAATGTAAAATCTCTGTTTAGTCTAGTCTGTTTGTTGTACATTGCTGTATATAATCAGCAAATCTCAGTACATATGCCACTTTCATTAACACAGCTGATGTATGATGTGTTTGGGTCACATAGCAATATATTTCATCAGATTTTCTATACGAGCCAACGACGTGATGAGTTATACTGGACACTGTCACTGGCCAATGGCACGGGGCCATTTGTGCATTCGCCGGCATTTATTGCATGAATCACTTTCCAATGTAAATTGTAACAGACAATCTTAGTAAACAGGATGGAAGAAGTTTAAACATGAGGGATGTGACTCTATAGAATTATATGGGATTGCTGGCCAATGTCCATTTTTTATAAGCTTACCTGACTGATCCTGAGTGTCATTGTTTATGCTGAATAAAGTGTAACAACCTCAAGCCTGTGTGTAGTCCTTAAAGGGACCCTATAAAATGTATTCAAACTATCAATTTTACTGAACAGTAGGCATCAAGAGGTCCTTCTTGGCCTCTATGCTTAGAAATAAGAACTGGGAAGCGATTCTTTTATACTGTTGTGGTTGCCCTGGCATTACCATGACTGCCCATTTGTTGGGGCGCAAACGAAAAAAAAAAATTGCAGCCTCACTGTGGCCATCAAATGCAGCCACTGTGCCATCAATTGTCACCACTGTGCCATGCCATCAAACGCAGCCACTGTGCCATCAATTGTCACCACTGTGCCATGCAACGCAGCCACTGTGCCATCAATTGTCACCACTGTGCCATGCCATCAAACGCAGCCACTGTGCCATCAATTATCACAACTGTGCCATGCCATCAAATGCAGTCACTATGCCATCAATTCGCACAACTGTGCCATGCCATCAAACGCAGTTACTGTGCCAAGCCATCAAACGCAGTCACTGTGCCATGTCATCAAACGCAGCCACTGTGCCATGCCATCAAACACAGCCACTGTGCCATGCCATCAAACGCAGCCACTGTGCCCCTCAATTGTCACCACTGTGCCAATTGTCACCACTGTGCCCTTTAATTGTCACCACTGTGCCCATTGTTGCCACTGTGCATGTCACTGTGCCCTTTAATTGTTGCCACTGTGCCCATTGTCACCACTGTGCCCTTTGTCACCACTGTGCCCATTGATGCCACTGTGCCCTTTGTCGCCACTGTGCCCATTGATGCCACTGTGCCCTTTGTCACCACTGTGCCCATTGATGCCACTGTGCCCTTTGTCGCCTCTGTGCCCATTGTCGCCGCTGTGCCCTGTAAAATGCACTTACCTTACTCCTTCCACGTCCCTCAATGTCCTCTTCTCCCGCCTTGGAGACGCCTGATCCAATCAGGTTACCGATAACCAGAATCGGGGAACCTGATTGACTGAGACGGCCGTCAGGCTTAACCAAGGGACGCACCCCCCGTGCGTTCCGAGTATAAGACATCCGGGAGCAGAGGGCTGTACTCGGAAAGCCCATTAGAGCCGCTGGCTCTGATAGGCACTTTCGCACAGCCAACCAGCTACCGTTATTCAGGTGGCCGGCACTCAATTTCCGGCCATCTGAATAGACCAGCGGCAGCTGGCAACAATAACATACATTCATGCAATGCATTAAGGTATGTTATTAGACTCAGTGGCGGGCGAGAGCCAGAGGGGGCGGCGCTCCAGCGCCCTCTATGGACGAACCACCACTGGTGATGAGGTTTAAAAAATAGGCTACATAGATTCAATAATGTGTACAGCACATTTTTTACACAGGTTCAATTTAGGTTTCCTGAAGAGATCAAAAGTAACATTTACTTAATTGTTTTACTTAACTTTGTTACAGTTATAAAATTAGAAGTTTAAAGTACATCTGTGGGCAAAACTTTTTTTTTCATTTTGGATAGAGCAAGAGAGGGTTCACCCGGACAGTTCGGGTTTTGAATCATGTGTCCGGGTTTCAGGCAGGCTGTCTTAATGAGAGGGCACACCTGGGCATGGCCCAGGGGCCCCAGCTGCATGGGGCCCTGTTAGATATTTTTCGTCATGTGTCCCATTGCAGATAATTACAGTCACTTCCTATCCTATAACCAAACAGGAATACGGCGGCAGGTCGGCTTGGCTGTGCGAAATCACGTAGGTATACGCCATTTCGCATTTGAGCCATTAGGGGCGCGCTTGATCACCGCCGGGCACCCGCGATCGCTCGTTAGGGGGTCAGGGGGAGAAATGACTGTTCGTCTGTTCATGCAATGTATGAACAGCGATCTGTCATTTCCCCTAGTCAGTCCCACTCGCCCCTTCAGTTCAAACACACCTAGGGAACATAATTAACCCCTTCCTCTCCCCCTAGTGTTAACTCCTTTCCTGCCAGTGGCATTTTTACAGTAATCATTGCATTTTTATAGCACTGTTCGCTTTAAAAATGCCAATGGTCCTAAAAATGTGTCAAAAGTGTCCGATGTGCCCGCCATAAGGTCGCAGTACTGATAAAAATCGCAGTACTGGTAAAAAAAAAAATATTAATAAAAATGGCATAAAACTGTCCCCTATTTTGTAGACGCTATGGGCTGGATTCACGTAGAGCGGCGTACATTTGTGCGGGCAATTTGTTGCCCATGTATTTTCAGGATGGACCATTAGTTGTTTACAAATGATGCTGGTCTGTTTTTTCCCCATGTATTGTTACTATTGTGCATTAATGCCTATGTATTCTGATAATAATAATAATAATAATAATAATAATAATAATAATAATATTAATATTGTATTCTGATGATGATAATAATAATAATAATAATAATAATAATAATAATAATAATAATAATAATGTATTCTGATGATTGCCATTTTGTTTGTTATCACAATTCTCAACTTGTTGTCACAATTGCCTGTGTGTTACCCACCTATTGCCAAAAACAGCAGTGAGTTGCCTATGCAATAAAACAATTTCATGTGGATTACCTGCGCATTACCACTTTTTCCGCTATATTACCACAGTTCAGTGCTATGGTGCCATCCATGTGAGTGTATCCAAGTCATCACTGATTGTTTTGGGGAGCACATTACTGAAAAAGAACCCCCTCATTTAGGAGCCTATCTCCAGCAAACCAAGGTTCGGATATTTTTTTCTTGGCCTTGACCTCAGGCTCATAAGGTTGAAAAATTTCCCAGTTATGGCTGTAGCACACAGGACACCCTATTGTTGCAGTTAGGAGTACAGTTGGGAGAACAGTTCAACCCGAGCAAAAGTTTGGCCCGAACATTGCCTGTTCGCTGAACACCTGAATTTGCGAACATCCCACAGAGCACCCCACAATGCACTGTGTGCTGCACAGTGCATTCTAAGCCCTGATTGGGCAAAGCGTGGGGACAAGGTGCTTTGGGGCTCTTCCCCCCCCACCCCACCCCAAACCACCACCACCATGTTGAGGGCATGGGGTCTGGTATAGTTCAGGAGGGGGGTTGCATGCTCATCCCCCCCCTTTCCTGACCTGCTGGGCTACATGCTCGGATAAGGGTCTGGTATGAATTTGGGGGGGGGCACTTAATTTTTTTTCTAAATTTTGGCGTGACGGGCACCCCCACACAGTTTTTTTTCACATTTTTGTATTTCTGGCAATTTAAATGTCAATTTAATTTTTTTGCTATAAATGTCAGTTTTACTGCAGCAGGTTCTATGCAGGTTCTATACATGCTACCGATGCACCATTTTACAGGCAGACTAAGGGGACCCCCCAGGCACTATATTTAAAGGATTTTTTTCATTTTTATTGCTCCTGTAAAGATGATCTTTTTAAAAAAAATAAAAAATTGCATTGATATATGTCCCCCAGGGCAGTACCCGGGCCCCCATACCCTTTTTATGGCCAATAACTTGAATATAAACCTTCAAAATGGGGACTTTTAAGTTTTCAAATTCAGGTCCCAAAGACTTCAATGGGGTTCAGGTTCCAAACTTTTGCAATGTTCGAGAGTTCTGGCGTGAACCGAACCGGGGGTTGTTCGGCCCAACTCTAGTTAGGAGACAAATGTTTTAGAACTCAACACATGCCAAACCTTTTTTTCTCTGTTTTGGAATTAGGATGTGTTAGAACCTCTGCAAAGTTTTTTTCTGCTGTCTGTGTTCTCTTTGGAAAGAATATACCCCCACTTCCTGTTTGATCTGAGCCAGAAAAAACGTGTGTGGATATTTCTCTAGTGGGTGCACAGGCAAGAGCTGACAGCTTGAGTTTAATAGAAAGACACTTTACACCACTTTAAAGCACTTTATAAATGAAATAGTATGTAAATCAGTAGGGGCGCATTGTTGATATCTAAATGTGTACGCTAAACATCTGATCACATTACTAGATCTCCCAAAAGTCAGTTCTATCAACCGTAATGTCACATTTACACTTCGTCCAAAATGATTACAGTTAATTTTTAAACTCTTACCCAGTCACAGGGGTGCACTTAGGGCTTTTAGGACAATTTGAACATCTCTTCGCACAATGATGTTTTCCCAAGTAAAGTTTGTATTCCTTTAAGCCACATTTAATTCATAGCCGCGAGATGATGTGCACAAGGCACTAAACAAAAGTAATTAACTTCATGTCAGTTTATAAGGTATCCAGCGACGATATTCATTACTTAATAAGTACTATACTTTGGCGACTGAGACAATCAGATTTGTAGGTCACTTGTTAGAGTGTACCTATAAAAATAGATTCATTTTATGACAATGAAAATTAACTGCAATTTTGCAATGCGCAATCTGCAATTAAGATGTGTTTAAAGTTAAGTAATAAAAAGAAAAAAAAAATTCCCGACCGTAGTTGGAAGCGTCAGAATGAGACAGTTGAGACTTCAAATGCAGCTTAAAAAAAAGCAAACACCATTTGCTTGATAACACGCTGATGAATTATTAATACTATCATAGAGAAAATGACAGTTGATATTAGAAGATTAAATTATTAATTTCTGAAGTGCTTAGAGAGAGATCATAACAAACATAACAGGGACCTAGAAAACAGTTTAAGGCATATTGAAAATAGCGGATAGATATATAGATAGATAGATAGATAGATAGATAGATAGATAGATAGATAGATAGATAGATAGATAGATAGATAGATAGATGGCTGAGCTGAAAACAGGTTTAAATGAAGATTTGTGATTTCTAATATTGGGAAGAGGAGTAAAAGCTTGTATAATAAAAGTACCGTATTTATCGGGGTATTGCGCGCTCCGGCGTATAGCGCGCACCCCTAAAGTGGACCCGCATTCCTGTAAAAAAAAAAAACATTTTAGTACTTACAGTTTTGGTGTCTTGCGCGGCGTCCATCGGCGGCCTCGTCGGGTCCGTCGTCCGTCTGCGGCTTCGGGTGTCCTCTTCGTCGGGTCCGCCGTCCTTCTGCGGTGTCCTCCCTGCTCGATCCCCGCTTTCCCGCGCCGATTTTGAACACTGCGCCGGCATATACCGAGTGCAGTACACTCGTGTATAGTCGGGCAGGCTCGGCTCCTTTCGCGCTCATGGCCTGTACGTCCAGGACGTGAGCGCGAGAGGAGCCGAGCCTGCCCGACTATACACGAGTGTACTGCACTCGGTATATGCCGGCGCAGTGTTTAAACTCGGCGCGGGAAAGCGGGTATCGGCGTATATCGCGCACCCACGATTTTGCCCTGATTTTCAGGGCAAAAAAGTGCGCAGTATATGCCGATAAATACGGTACTTATTTGGAGGATAAAATCCATATGCTATGGGATTGATTTACTAAAAGCAAATAGACTGTGCACTTTTCAAAGTGCAGTTTCTCCAGAGCTTAGTAAATGAAGTAAACCTTCACTTTGCAAATAATACCCAATCATGTACAAGTAAAATAAAAAAAAAAACAGCATTTTTTCTTGCACATGATTTGATGGTGGAAGTCAGCAGAGCTTCTGCTCATTTATTAAGCTGTGGAGCAACTGCTCTTGCAGAGTGCAATTGCACTTTGCAAAGTGCACAGTTGATTTGCCTTTAGTAAATAAACCCCTATGTGTACCTGGATACTCCTGTTTTTTAAGGCTATGTCTATTATACCAGAAGTTTAGAATTTGTTTTGACGTTGTTTTTTCTGTTCAGTAGAGGATGTACTGGCTGTTTATTTATTTTTTACCAATTATGTGAGCCATAACCAGTTAGAAAACCTAAAATTGGGTTTTGCTAGGGAAGGAGGTCCAGAAGCGATGGAAGGTAAGGAATGAAGAAGAGGGAAGAGAGGGAGAAAGAGAGTAGAAAGGAGGATGAAGTTAATAGCGGGTGAGAGGAAAGAAAGAAGGGAAAAGGAAGGAGGGAAGATAAGAAGGGAAAGGCAAGGCAAGGCAAGGAAAAAGACAGAAAAATAAATGAAAGGAAGAAAGAAGAGAAGAGCAAGTGGAGAAGAAAGAAAGAAAGAAAGAAAGAAAGAAAGAAAGAAAGAAAGAAAGAAAGAGAGAAAGAAAGAAAGAAAGAAAGAAAGAAAGAGAAAGAAAGAAAGAGAGAAAGAGAGAAAGAGAGAAAGAAAGAAAGAAAGAAAGAAAGAAAGAAAGAAAGAAAGAAAGACATATGGAGAGAGAAGAAAAGACGGAAGGAGAAGGAAAAAATTAAAGACAGGAAAGGAAGAGGAGAGGGAAATAGAGAAGGACTTTGCGCCATTGTCCAGTCTAAACATATATATCTCCCATTTTACAAGAAAAGCAAAAACTTTAACATTACACTATAAAATACATAACAGGAAAGTTGTTTTCAATATCAGTTTAAAGTTCATTATATTCTGCCATTCATTCTCCCCCTATTTTTATAAAAGCTTGATTCTGTCTCTGCATATTTCACGCATAAAATTCATTAGAAAATGAGAGAGATATTAGAATCTGCGCTCTCACCTACACCTCTGTGACAAGATAAATTCCTGTGGCGTTCAGTAATAGAATTATTAACAGTGTAATAACAGTTTAGCTAACAGCACCTCTAGCAGAATTCTAAATGGAAGAGGAAATTGACATGCTCGGAGTGTAAGCATGCAGCAAGGCTGGAAGTTGTATCGCTGTGATGTTACAGCGGAAGAGGAGAGAAGACATTTTCCTTTGAAAAGTTTGTAAGCCGTAGGAAATTGGTGGATTAGGCACCTATGATTTAAACCTCTAGCTGTAAAAAGGAGCCAGGATCTCTGTAACTGAAGAAGTATGCAGATTGGAAAGTCAGAGCTCCCGGTATGCATGTGTGTTCCAGGTCCGTACCTCAGAGCATTACCTCCATTGGATCAGCTGAGTCAAGCAAATGTCAGAAGAAGACGTCTGCAATGGCAACCTCTGTATTCTGTCAGTACAGGCGTCTTTGAATGAAACTAAAGTCTATCCAAAGTACTATGAACAAAAATATCATATATTGCACTCTATATATTCTTACATGTTGTGACTGCATTCGTTTTCTGCTTTCAGGATTTTTTCTCCTATTTTTACCGGGTTATACTGCCAGTAAAACACTTCGGGCCAGATTCACGTAGATCTGCGGCGGCGTAACGTATTGCATTTACGTTAAGCTGCCGCAAGTTTTACAGGCAAGTGCTTGATTTACAAAGCACTTGCCTGTAAAGTTGCGGCGGCGTAGCGTAAATCCCCCGGCGCAAGCCCGCCTAATTCAAATGATCCGGGTAGGGGGCGTGGATCATTTAAATTAGGCGCGTTCCCGCGCCGAACAGACTGCGCATGCGCCGTCCCTAAATTTTCCCGACGTGCATTGCGCTAAATGACGTCGCAAGGACGTCATTGGTTTCAACGTGAACGTAAATGGCGTCCAGCCCCATTCACGGACGAGTTACGCAAACAACGTACAATTTTCAAATTTCGACGCGGGAACGACGGCCATACTTAACATTGGATACGCCACCTAGGGGGCATGTTTATCTTTACGCCGCGTATCTCTTAGGGAAACGGCGTAAATTTACTGCGACGGGCAAGCGTACATTCGTGAATCGGCCTAACGACTCATTTGCATATTCTTCGCTGACCGAAATGGAAGCGCCACCTAGCGGCCAGCGTAAATATTGCACCCTAAGATATGACGGCGCAGGCCGTCGTATCTTAGGCATGTTTAAGTGCATCTCAGTTTGAGCATACACTTAAACATTCGACGGGCTTAGATTCGGAGTTACGTCGGCGTATCTGCTGATACGCCGGCGTAACTCTTTGAGAATCTGGCCCTTCCTGTTCTCGGGTGACAACAATCACTCACCGCACGTTATCCATGGAGAGTTGTCACCCTAGGCTTTGATCTTGATCTAACGAGCGGGCCCTCTGATTCCTCCTGTATTGAATTGTATTGTAACTGTACTGTCTGCCTTCATGTTGTAAAGTTCTGTGCAAACTGTCGGCGCTATATAAATCCTGTATAATAATAATATTAATATTTTGGACTGCAAAACATCTCCATTACATGGATGGACATTGTTTTGTAGTTCATAGAAGATAGCTGTGGAAGCTGATAACATTGTTAGAGATATCAGTTCAGTGCACAGGAAGTTACAAGGACACTGGAAATCTGGCAGGATTAACCACCAGTCCAATTGTTTTTTTTTATATATTTCTTAAATATTTGTCACGTTTTACATTTTTTATTTCACAATGAAAAAGTGATACTACAGCGCTATTGTGGTGAATACAAAGGATAAACAACAACAAGGATAACCAAATAATTAAAGCTGCATACATAAAAAATAATGTACTAAACTGTTAAAATGTGATGTGATGCAATGATGCGCTAAAATCAACCCTATATGCTGTACAGTGATAAAAAGTGGATAATATGAACCTAAATAGGTATTAAACTGTGACAAGCCAGAAAATTACATAAAAAAGTGCCAATGTGATAAAAGCAACAATATGCAAATCATAGTCCATTCATCTGAACTGGGTAGGAAGTGATGGTAATCACCGATGATACTGAATTCCTTCCACCCTGCTTCACCCAACCACTTGCATACGACACTTCCTTAACCAAAACGACGGCTCATATGGAAGTGGCCCCATGATTAAGTCACGTGACGTGTGACGTAACGCATAGGGCAAAGGAGCCAAGTGCCGAGTTACCTATATGTAAAAATGTCTCAGGGGGGGTTTACAACCACTCTAAAGGCCCATACACATGGTCGGACTTTTTGCCAACAATACTGTGTATGGTGTACTTATGCAAGACTTATTACACAATACTACAACAATCCACAAGCAGTATTCATCTATTTTTCTACCGATTGTTAATTGTTGCCTTTGCCGAAACACCCATTATTTTAGTGTAATATTGCTGTGTACAATGAACCCTCCCACAAACCTAGTAATGGGAGGTCACACCAGGGCCGATCCTAGGGTCACAGACGCCTGGGTGCAGAAATATTTCTGGCGCCCTCATATGGGCGTGGTCATCTTACAAACTCCTCCCCTCTACACGTTTCTATGGCAAAGACTGAAACACAGAGATTCTCCCCTAAGAAATCTTTGTTACCCTGGGATCCTTCCATGATCTTTTAACAGAAAATAAAATACAGGAAGGGCGTACACTAATGAGACCTGGAAGGCAACCTCTCTGATGCACACAGAGGGGGATTCTGTTAGAGAGTCTGTTAGAAAGAGTCCCCAGACATGGTACAGGAGACGGTCAGAGACTGCAGATATAATACAGGAGGTTGTCAGAGATTGCAGACATATTACAGGAGCTGGTCAGAGACTGCAGTTCCTATGAACGATAGTAGATAATGGCCGATCGGCCCTCTCACCTGACCCAGCGATACAGCAACAACGGTTTCTCTGATCAGGAGTCGGCTCATTCTGAATTGCCCGTCGCGACTCCACTGGGTAGAGTCCAGATCTGTATTCTGGCAATAACTCCATTCCTTTCTCTGCCATAGATGGCGCCAGGCTGTGTTGCTTTGCCACTGGTGGCACAGGGCAGCGGGGTTCTCTCTCTGATGGTGTTCTCTCAGCACTGTCCTCTCCCTCTGGAGTCCTGGGTGCACTTCCCTGAAAGCTTTCCCGGGCTCCTGGCTCTCTCTCTCCCATTCAGCTGGGCATGCTGTGTGGGCTACAGTTTTCGTGTTACAGTGGGTCTATATGTCCCACAATCCTCTTCTCTGCTCCTTTTTTATTCTATGTCTTCTCTGGCCGATATGAAGGCGGGGGAAGGAACATAGTGGGAAACTGTGCTGGCATGCGCTGCTCACTAGTACAGCAGCGCAAGGAGATAGAGAGGAGAAAGAAAAACCCGCGGCTGCAGTAGCGTCACTAGGGATGGTGTCACCACATCTCCACCAACTATAGTCGCCCCTCAGTACAGACCCACCTCCGTCGGTGCAGACTCCCCTCTAAGTATAAACCCCTCACTCAGTACAAACCTTCCTCAATACAGACCCCCTCCATTAGTACAGACCCCCTCAGGAAAACACCCCCCCATTAGTACAGACCCCCCCCTCAGGACAAACCACCCACCTCCATTAGCACAGACCACCCCCCTCCGCTCCATTAGTACAGACCACCCCCTCCATTAGTACAGACCCCCCACAAACCACCCCCCCATTAGTACAGACCACCCCCTCCGCTCCATTAGTACAGACCACCCCCCATTAGTACAGACCACCCCCCTCCGCTCTATTAGTACAGACCCCCCCATTAGTACAGACCCCCCCCCACAAACCACCCCCCCCATTAGTACAGACCACCCCCCTCCATTAGTACAGACCACCCCCCTCCGCTCCATTAGTACAGACCACCCCCCCATTAGTACAGACTACCCCCCTCCGCTCCATTAGTACAGACCCCCACTCCATTAGTACAGACCCCCCCACAAACCACCCCCCCATTAGTACAGACCCCCCCCCCATTAGTACAGACCCCCCCATTTTTACAGACCACCCCCCTCCGCTCCATTAGTACAGACCCCCCCATTAGTACAGACCGCCCCCTCCGCTCTATTAGTACAGAACACCCCCCCCACAAACCACCTCCCCATTAGTACAGACCACCCCCCCTCCATTAGTACAGACCACCCCCTCCATTAGTACAGATCACCCCCCCTCCATTAGTACAGACCCCCCACAGGACAAACCCCACCAGGGCGGCAGCTGGAGAGGAGAGGACAGTGTGTAGCTGCCAGATGCGCCGTCCGGGTGGAGAAGATAGTGACAGAGAAGAACAAATGCATGCTGCACAGCACGGACCACCCCGCCCAGCGGCAGCGGTGCTGACCAGCGGAGAGAGCGCCACTGGACATAGAGAGGAGGAGGGAGGGTAGCACTCTTGTGCTTGAGCGCCCCCAACTCTGTGGCGCGTGGGTGTACTGCACCCCTTGCACCCCATCTGGGATCGGCCCTGGGTCACATTCACTCTCCACTCTGGAGAACAATACTTTTTAGGAGGAAACAAGTGAGGAAATGTATGGTTCCACCACCAAATATCCTTCTCTTTCCCATACCTCCCAACTTTTTGAGATGGGAATGAGGGACACCTATCAGCAAAAGTATGCAGGCATAGGACACATCCTTTGCCACGCCCCCTTAAAGGAGAATTGTACAAAAAAAAACAAGTTTGATTAAACCCACAAGTGCTTTTTTTAGCACTACTATTCCTTTAAATTGGTTTTTGGAACGAGGGACGCCTATTAGCAAAAGTATGTAGGCACAGGACACACTCCCTGTCACGCCTTTTAAAGGAGAAACCTAGAAGCTTTTTTTTATCCTTTGGCTTCTGAAACTTACAAATGCAGCAATTTAGAAATCAGATGAAAGGTTTAGCACTGGGAAACACTTTTTGATAAATAAAAAGTGCATTTTATATAGATCAGACCAAAATGAGGGACAAATGAGGAGGAAGGAGGGACAGAGGGACATTGCTCCAAATCAGGGACAGTCCCTTAAAACCAGGGACAGTTGGGAGCTATGCTTTCCATAGCTTTATTAAAAATGTCTCCTGTTGCCAAATTCTAAAATATAGTCTCTACAATAAATCGGATGCTTTAACTTGTATAGCCTAGGTTGCACAACCGGCTGTACATTGGAACTGCCAAAACATTTCCAAAAGAGACCGTAGTTTAAATAATAAATGGGGTCTTGAAAGACGGTTTGGCCTAGGATATATGCCATTTATTTAGAATGCACATTTTCAAATGTCACATGAAGAATTTAAGGCAAGTCTTGCACTGAGCCTATCGTGTGAGAACTCATGCTGAGCCGTTTTGCATAAATACATCATCAGTTGTACGACTGGCACCCTCAGATAGAAGGCAGGGAAAGCCAGGCAACAAGGATGAGTTTTTTTATATGTGGTAACAGCTGCTTTGGTCAGACAGTTAATGAAATATCTTCCATTTCCATAGATCCAGCAGTAGGGACATCAAATAGAACAAGGAATTTTATGAGGTTTCTGGGTACCCCGGCATGCTGGGGACATTGGACTCAGCCCACACTGAAACATTTCAATGTCACTTTGGAACCAACCGTCATTGGCGGTGCCCATTTTTTCTGTACAATATGCTGCCATTCCCGGTTGCCCTATGCCAGCTGTTCAAGTTCCAGTATGGAAAGCTTGTTCAAGGCTGGATCTGGTGTCATGTTTCTTTAATCAATAAATGGAATGTTTGCTTTTTTGAATATTATTATAATTATACAGGATTTATATAGCACCAAGAGTCTGTGGAGCGCTTTACAAAATAAAAGGCAGACAGTACAGTTACAATACAATTCAATACACAAGGAATTAGAAAAGTTTACAATCTAAGGGGAAGGCTGAAAAGATAGAAAAGGTACCGTATTTATCGGCGTACACCGCGCACTATTTTGCCCTGAAAATCAGGGCAAAATCGTGGGTGCGCGATATACGCCGATACCCGCTTTCCTGCCACGAGTTTGAATACTGCGCCATCATATACCGAGCACAGTACACTCGTGAATCTTCGGGCAGTCTCGGCGCCTCTCGCACTGACGTCCTGAGCGTACAGGACTTCAGCGCGACAGTTGCTGAGCCTGCCCGAAGATTCACGAGTGTACTGCGCTCGGTATATGCCGGCGCAGTATTCAAACTCGTGGCAGGAAACGAGCGGGGAGGACGCGAGGACGCTGCAGAAGGATGCCGGACCCGCCGAAGAGGACACCCGACCCGCCGAAGAGGACACCCGACCCGCCGAAGAGGACACCCGACCCGCCGAAGACGGATGCCGGACCCGCCGAAGAGGACACCCGAAGCCGCAGAAGGACACCGGACCCGACGAGGCCGCCGATGGACGCCGCGCAAGACACCAAAACTGTAATTACAAATAAACAAAAAAACTTTTTTTCCACAGGATTGGGGGCCACTTTAGGGGTGCACGGTATACGCGGGAGCGCGTTATACCGCGATAAATATGGTAATTACTGTTGGGGGTGAGCTAAAGGAGAAAATAAAAAGTAAATTTGTTTGGTGGGGGCAGTATGGGCCTCTCTGAAGTGAGGGGTTTTCAAGGATCACCTAAAACAGGACAGAGTAGGAGATAGTAGGAAAGATTGGATCAGGGAGTTCCGTAGGATGGGAGAGGCTTTGGAGAAGCCCTGGAGGCAGGCATCAGAGAGGGAGACAACTCAGACAAGGGAGATAGAGAGCAGAAGAACTTGGAAAGAACGAGGAGAACGGTTAGGTTGGTACTTTGAGACAAGGTTAGTGATGTAGATGGGAGCAGAGTAGTGGTTGGCTTTGTAGGTTGTTGTTAAAGCGGAGTTCCACCAAAAAAAAGGAAAAAATTAAAAGTCAGCAGCTACAAATACTGCAGCTGACTTTTAATATATAGACACTAAGGGCTCTTTCACACGGGTGGCCCGTTCAGGTCCACCTGCCAGTTTTTTAGGCGGACCTGAACGGGCGCTCCCTTGGCTCTCGGGTGGAGGCGTCGCCATCTTCAGTAAGGGAATCAGTAAGTGAAGCCTTGTGGTGTCACTTCCTGGTTCCCTACTGCATATGCGCGAGTCGCGTTGCACGATTCCACTGGTCCCTGCTGTCTTTTGGGACCTGTGTGTCTCCCAGAAGACATCGGGGGGATGGAGTAGGTGCCGGATGTGACGTAGGTCACCGCGATCACCGCGTGATCTATGCCCGGAAGTGAGAGCATCTACCTGGATTACACAGGTACCTGCTCCCTCCTCCCCCTGAAAGATGCCAAATGTGACACCGGAGGGGGAGGATTCCAAAAAGCGGAAGTTCCATTTTTGTGTGGAACTCCGCTTTATTATTTTTATTTTATTTGTTGGATGAGTGGAATCCAACAGATGGATTGACAGAGAGGGGTAGGAGACACTGAATGGTTAGTAAGGTGGATGCATTTGGCAGCAGCATGCATGATGGACTGAAAGGAGGATAGCCAATGTAAAGTTTGCAAAGTTGCAATAGTCGAGATGAGAGTTAACCAGGTATTGAAGTCAAAGTTTTGTGGTGCCATTGGTTAACCACTTCAATACCAGGCACTTTTACCCCCTTTCTGCCCAGGCTTATTTTCATCTTTTAGCCCTGTCGCACTTTGAATGACAATTGAGCGGTCATGCAACACTGTACCCAAATTACATTTTTATCATTTTTTTCACACAAATTGAGCTTTCTTTTGGTGGTATTTAACCACTTGCCGACCAGCCGCCGTCATTATACTGCGGCAGGTTGACTTGTTCCTGTAAATCGCTCTAGCTGTGCGTCAGTTTGGAAAGTCGCTTTTGTGGGCACTTCCGTTGGCCAGTGGGGGAGCCAATCAGCGGGTCCAGTGGACTCGATGTCTGACGGCCACCCGCGATTGTTCCCCACAGTGACAGAATGGGGATCTGTCTGTGTAAACAAGGCAAATCTCCATTCTGACAGGGGAGATCACACAGATCTTGTCTTTCTGCTAAGCAAGAAGACGGATCTGTGTGTTTCCCTTGTCACACAGTCCCCCATACAGTTAGAAAACACAAACAGGGAACACATTTAACACCTTGATCCCCCCTGATGTTAACCCCTTCCCTGCCAGTGCTATTAGTACAATAACAGTGCATATTTTTAGCACTGATTACTGTAATAATGTCACTGGTTCCCAAAAAAATGTAAGTTAGGTGTCCGATCTGTCGCAGTCCCGCTAAATATCACTGATCGCCGCCATTACTATTAAATAAATAAATAAATAATAAAAATGCCATAAATCTATCCCCTATGTTGTAGACGCAATAACTTTTGTGCAAACCAATCAATATACGCTTATTGTGATTTTTTTTACCAAAAATATGTAGCAGAATACACATCGGCCTAAGCTGATGAATATATATTTTTTTTTTACAATTTCATTTTGGAAATGTTTTATAGGAGAAAATATTTTTATTTTTTTCAAAATTGTTTATAGCACAAAAAATGATCAAATGACACAAAAGAAAGCTCTATTTGTGTGAAAAAAAGGACATCAATATTTTTTGGGTACAGTGTCGCACGACTACGCAATTGTCAAGTAAAGCGAAGCAATGCCATATCACAAAAAATGGCCTGATCAGGAAGGGGGTAAATCCTTCTGGGGCTGAAGTGATTAATGACCACTGTGTTTATTATTTTTTGCTAAATAAACGAAAAAAAATATTTTGAAAGAAATAAATCTGTTATAAAATGTTACAAATAAATAGTTGTTTTGAGAGAAATATAAGCCAAAATGTATTCTGTTTATCTGAAAATTGATCCATCAGGATGGACTCATTTCTTGAGGCTCTAAAATGCCAGCACAGTACAAATACCCCCAAATGACTTTTTGGAAAGAAGACAGTCCAAGGTATTTAGTAAGAGGCATGGCGGGTTGTAATTTATTGTCATAATTTTTTGGAAAATGAAGACATTAAAAAAAAAAAATCACATTTCTTTTTTTCTTTTTGCATACTGTCACCAGTGCAGTACAGAGTCATCATGTAACTGATGTGGCGGCGATCAGGGACACTGACTGGTGACAGTACGAAAAAAAAATTAAAATATTACAATTGTTTTCTTTCTTTTACAATTTTTTTTAACACACTGAGACCAGAGCAATATAATGTTTCCATCGTAATATTGTACTACTCTTGGGAAGTGATCAGGATTTTTTTTTTTTTTTTTTACATTGCTATAAGCAAGAACGTTAATAAATTAAACTCATTCATTCAGTTTGTTTTGTTGTGATTAGCTGTGATTAGTGAAAGCTAATCACATGGTACAGATGGGCTGTGATTGGCGCTGTCTTGACCATGTGATCACATTGACCAATCACAGCTAGCAACTAAATTGTACATAATGGATGGCTTGAAAGGAAGCCATCCATTGTTTACAACTGTCATGTGACCTGCTGTGATTGGTCACAACGGTCACATGGTCCAGGCAGAGAGCCAGTACACAGATCGGTCATCGGCTGTGCCGGTGACAGATTGCTCTGCTGAACGGTAAAACCACCGCCCAGCCATCATTGTGCTATAGGCTGGGGGGGAGGTGTTAAGAAGGGGCAGAGATGTTATGATGGTTGATTTGGACAGAGATTGGATGTGGGGCCAAAAGGAGAGTTTAGAGTCCAGGATTAAGCATAACAAGAATAACAAGAACACATTTATTTCACAACAGAAATGTGGCATGCTACTAGTATTCCATAAATCTTCTTCTTTCTATTGTTTATGAAAACCAGATGGTGGGGATGTATTGAACTTTGTGCACAAATATAAAATTACACCAACTGACACATTTGATTGGTAGACTTTATTTTGATTTAAATACTTGTTTTCAGCCACTAATCATTCAATTGGAAATCCCAAATGTTAGGCCCCATACACACGGCAGGATTTATCCGCGGATACGGTCCAGCGGACCGTTTCCGCGAAAAAATCCTCTCGAGGATTTCGGCGGATTTTCATGCGATGGAGTGTACACACCATCGCATTGAAATCCGCGCGGAAATCCTCTGGCGATGACGTGTCGCGCCGTCGCCGCGATTATGACGCGGCGACGGGCGCGACGCTGTCATATAAGGAATTCCACGCATGCGTCAAATCATTACGACGCGTGCGGGGAATCCCTTTGGACGGATGGATCCGGTGAGTCTGTACAGACGAGCGGATCCATCCGTTGGGATGAATTCCAGCAGATGGATTTGTTGTGCATGTCAGCAAATATTCGATCTGCTGGAATCCATCCCAGAGAAGATTTCTCCGCGGAAACAGATCCGCCGGCGTGTACACACCATAGGATCTATCCGCAGAAACCCATTTGCTGGGATTTATCTGCGGATGGATTCTATCGTGTGTATGGGGCCTTAGAGTTGTGACAGGAACAGGAGATGATGGGAAATCTTCCTGTGTGGAAACCTGTTCTCGTGACCACTATGTAGTTACAGGTAGGTTACAGGTAGGTTGAAAGAAGACACGTGTCCATCTAGTTGAACCAAAAGAAAAAAAGCGAACTAATAGAAAACCTCCATATACACAATCCTATATGCACCATTGGTCTAGAGGAAGGCAAACAAATCACAAAAAAGCATGATCCAAGGTCCAAAAGGTCCAAAAGGTCTGGAGTTGATGCTTCAAAACAGGCAGCTATTGCCAGTAAAGGATTCTCAACAAAATATTACAAATTAACATTTTATTATTCATTTTTCCAATTACATTTGAGCCCCTGAAAATGAGGGGACTGTGTATAAAAATGGTCACAGTTCCTAAAATGTATTTATGTTCAACCCCTTGAATTAAAGCTGAAATTCTGCACTTCAAATTTATTTGTATCGTTTAGTTTTAATTATATTCTGGTGGCATACAAAGCCAAAAGTATGAAAATTGTGTCCAAATATATATAGACCTAACTGTATGTGTTATGGACATGTTTGAAGCTTGAAAATAAGAAGATGGTCAAATAGTTTGGTGAAGTAAATGCTATAGATCTGGGGTGGCCTGGGGAGTATTATAATGATGCTTTGATTTATAGGTCATCAGCGAACTGGAGATCAGAGTGGTATGTGTATAAAAATGAAATTACCGGTATGTTTCACCTTAGATGTATATACAGTGAGGAAAATAAGTATTTGAACACCCTGCTATTTTGCAAGTTCTCCCACTTGGAAATCATGGAGGGGTCTGAAATTGTCATCGTAGGTGCATGTCCACTGTGAGAGACATAATCAAAAAAAAAATTCCAGAAATCACAATTTATGATTTTTTAACTATTTATTTGTATGATACAGCTGCAAATAAGTATTTGAACACCTGTCTATCAGCTAGAATTCTGACCCTCAAAGACCTGTCAGTCTGCCTTTAAAATGTCCACCTCCACTCCATTTATTATCCTAAATTAGATGCACCTGTTTGAGGTCATTAGCTGCATAAAGACACCTGTCCACCCCATACAATCAGTAAGAATCCAACTACTAACATGGCCAAGACCAAAGAGCTGTCCAAAGACACTAGAGACAAAATTGTACACCTCCACAAGGCTGGAAAGGGCTACTGGGAAATTGCCAAGCAGCTTGGTGAAAAAAGGTCCACTGTTGGAGCAATCATTAGAAAATGGAAGAAGCTAAACATGACTGTCAATCTCCCTCGGACTGGGGCTCCATGCAAAATCTCACCTCGTGGGGTCTCAATGATCCTAAGAAAGGTGAGAAATCAGCCCAGGACTACACGGGAGGAGCTGGTCAATGACCTGAAAAGAGCTGGGACCACCGTTTCCAAGGTTACTGTTGGCAATACACTAAGGCCGGGTACACACGGACAAACATGTATGGTGAAAGCGGTCCGTCGGACCGTTTTCACCATACATGTCTGCCAGAGGGCTTCTGTACGATGGTTGTACACACCATCGTACAGAAGTCCGCGCGTAAACAATACGCGGGGCGTGTCCGCGGTGTCGCCGCGACAATGACGCGGCGACGTGGGCGGCCCGCCTTTAAAATGCTTCCACGCATGCGTCGAAGTCATTCGACGCATGCGAGGGACGGCGGGCGCCTGGACATGTACGGTAGGTCTGTACTGACGACCGTACATGTCCGAGCGGGCTGAATTCCAGCGGGCTGTTTTAAAACAAGTCCAGGAATATTTGTCTGCTGGGAAAAGGCCCGGCGGGCAAATGTTTGCTGGAATTCGGCCCGCTCGCGCCCACACACGACCAAACATGTCTGCTGAAACTGGCCTGCGGGCCAGTTTCAGCAGACATGTTTGGTCGTGAGTATGGGGCCTAAGACGTCATGGTTTGAAATCATGCATGGCACGGAAGGTTCCCCTGCTTAAACCAGCACATGTCAAGGCCCGTCTTAAGTTTGCCAATGACCATTTGGATGATCCAGAGGAGTCATGGGAGAAAGTCATGTGGTCAGATGAGACCAAAATAGAACTTTTTGGTCATAATTCCACTAACCGTGTTTGGAGGAAGAAGAATGATGAGTACCATCCCAAGAACACCATCCCTACTGTGAAGCATGGGGGTGGTAGCATCATGCTTTGGGGGTGTTTTTCTGCACATGGGACAGGGCGACTGCACTGTATTAAGGAGAGGATGACCGGGGCCATGTATTGCGAGATTTTGGGCAACAACCTCCTTCCCTCAGTTAGAGCTTTGAAGATGGGTCAAGGCTGGGTCTTCCAACATGACAATGACCCGAAGCACACAGCCAGGATAACCAAGGAGTGGCTCTGTAAGAAGCATATCAAGGTTCTGGCGTGGCCTAGCCAGTCTCCAGACCTAAACCCAATAGAGAATCTTTGGAGGGAGCTCAAACTCCGTGTTTCTCAGCGACAGCCCAGAAACCTGACTGATCTAGAGAAGATCTGTGTGGAGGAGTGGGCCAAAATCCCTCCTCCAGTGTGTGCAAACCTGGTGAAAAACTACAAGAAACGTTTGACCTCTGCAATTGCAAACAAAGGCTACTGTACCAAATATTAACATTGATTTTCTCAGGTGTTCAAATACTTATTTGCAGCTGTATCATACAAATAAATAGTTAAAAAAATCATACATTGTGATTTCTGGATTTTTTTTTTTGATTATGTCTCTCACAGTGGACATGCACCTACGATAACAATTTCAGACCCCTCCATGATTTCCAAGTGGGAGAACTTGCAAAATAGCAGGGTGTTCAAATACTTATTTTCCTCACTGTATCTGCAAATGTTCCATTAGTTTTTTTTTTTGGCCTTAAAAGTCCTTTAGGTGCCCAATCTTTTTTTTAGAGACAGCACTGACAAATGCTGCCCCACACAGGACACTATCTGCATGGAGTTTGCAGGTCCTCCCTGTGCTTGTGTGGGTTTCTCTGGATTCTCCCCACATTCAAAAGACAGTAGGTTAGTTGGCTTCTGTCTAAATTGGCCCCAGTATACGTGCATGCATGTGAGGTAGGGACATTCGATTTTAAAGCGGTGGTTCACCCTAATAAAACATTTTTTTTTTTTTTCTATCATTAAATTAGGCATAGTAACGCGAGCTACAGTATGCCTGTATTTTTTTTTTTTAGCCCGGTACTCACTGTGCAATCCTAGCGAGACGATTCCGCCTCCCCGCGGGGAATGGGCGTTCCTTTCTAGAGGCAGCGTGATTGACGGCCGGCTATGGCGCGTCACGCTTCTCAGGAAATAGCCGAAATAGGACTTGGCGCTTCACGGCGCCTGCGCATAGTCTGTGCGCAGGCGCCCTGAAGAGCCGAGACCTACTCCGGCTATCTTCGGGGAGCGTGACGTGCCATAGCCGGCCGTCAATCACGCTCCCTCTCCATAGGAACGCCCATTCCCCGCGGGGAGTCGGAATCGTCTCGCTAGGATTGCACAGTGAGTACCGGGCTAAAAAAAAAAAATACAGGCATACTGTAGCTTGCGCTACTATGCCTAATTTAATGATGGAAAGTTGTCAATAAGGGTGAACCACCGCTTTAAGCTCCTTGAGAGCAGGGACTGATGTGACTCAACAGCAGCCATTTTCAAATAATTTTCAGGTCTCAGGGAAACCTTGCTAAAACCAATTTATTGGCAGCCAGTTGGAAAAATGTTGATTATAATGGTGACTAGTTAGAAGAATGGCTCATCTTAGTGGTGGTCTGGATGCCACACATACAGACAGCTAAAAAGATCAATGGGTTGATGCAGCTGGCTCTGCCAAGTTATGTTGGACCAGGAACTATGTAGGTACCATCAAATGGAAGGTCCATCAGCCACAATCCAAGGAACCTTTAGAAACCTCTGGAGGAACCCTAAGGCCTCGTACACACGACCGTTTTTCCTCGACAGAATCCATCAAGAAACTTGGTGGCAGAGCTTTTTTGCCGAGGAAAACGGTCGTGTGTATGTTTTTCGTTGAGAAAACAAGTTCTCTTTTTCCTCGTCGGGAGCCTCAATTTCCTCGTTGTGTTCCTCGTCGGGCTGGTTTACGACGAGAAACACATTTGTGTGTATGCTTAGAAACCCACGCATGCTCAGAATAAAGTATGAGATGGGAGCATGCCTTCGGTAAAAGTAGGGTTTGTAATGGAGATAGCACATTCATCACGCTGTAACAGACTGAAAAGCGCGAATCGTCTCTCACCAAACTTTTACTTAACACGCAGTAACATGAGATTAGCAAAAGCAGCCCCAAGGGTGGCGCCAGTGGAATCAAACTTCCTCTTTATAGCGCCCTTGTATGTGTTGTACGTCACCGCGTTTGAGAACGACGAGATTTGGTCTTGACAGTGTGTACGCAAAGAAAGCTTGTGAAGATTCTCGACAAGCCTAACAAGAAACTCGTCGAGGAAAACGATGTTTCATTTACGACGAGTTCCACGGTCGTGTGTACGAGGCCTTAGGTTCAGTGGTGTATTTAGGTTTTTGCTGCCCTAGGCCCAGGGCTTTTTTTCAGGGGGAACTTGGGGGAACTCAGTTCCACCACCTTTGGCTCAGACCATTTGGTGCCCACTCACCACAATCACTTGTAAACACAGAAGTCCGGTTTCTGTGTTTACAAGTGACAGCTCTGCACTCTGTGTGTAACCCCCCTGAACTCTGCACTCTGTATGTAATGCAATCCTGGTATTTAATGCCCCTTTAAGACCCTTCTACTGTTTGTGAAATCTAAACGGGGTCGTGGTTGAGTTCCTGCACCTATTTTCTGAGAAAAAAAGCTCTGCCTAGGCCTGACTAAACTCGTGCACCCCCTAAATTTAAATATGACCCACCCCCTTCCTGTCAAGGCCACACCCCTTTCTGTTTAAGACCCACCCTGACATTTTCGAGTGGGGACACTAGTTCTCAATGCCTGGGTGGGGGGAATGGATTCCCTTAATTTGCATAGATTTCCTATCACTTCCTGTTTAGCTATGGGGCAGAGAGTGAAGGGAAATCTCTGCAATGGGACAGGGATGGTAAAAAAAAAAAATTGACAGGGGCTATAACCCTCCCTTACTCTATCCAAAATGAAAAAAAAAAGTGTTGCCTATAGTTCTACTTCAAGCACAAATTTCTGATAATTTTATGGAGAGGACTTAGGCCGCGTACACACGGTCGGACAAAACCGATGAGAATGGACCGAGGTTCAGTTTCATTGGTCCAAACCCACGGTGTGTATAGCCCATCGGTTCAAAATTTTAAAACATGCTTTAAAACCGATGGACCGCTGCCGGATCGGTCCAAACCAATGGTTAGTACAGAAAGCATCGGTTCAAAACCCACACATGCTCAGAATCAAGTCAACGCATGCTTGGAAGCATTGAACTTCGTTTTATTCAGCACGTCGTGTGTTTGACCCGATCGGTTTTTGGAACAATGGTGTGTTCCATCAGACCATCAGGCCACTTCAGCGGTGAACCAATGGAAATGGCCCGTCGGACCATTCTCATCGGTTTGGAACGACCGTGTGTACGCGGCCTAAGAAGATATAACCATGCCAATGGTACAGCAGAAAACATATAGCACAGTGAGGAAGGTTTGTGGTCCAGGATGATAGGACAGTCAAAATTAGAAACAGCTTGCATTACACCAATAGTGTAAGCCAGCGGGGACACTTTCCGTGCTGCCCCCCTGCAAAGTGCTGCCCTAGGCCTGGGCCTTGTTAGCCTAGGCCAGGATACAGAAAAATTTGAAAATTCTAAATTGAAAAATCGAAAATTCGAAATTAAAAAAAATCAAAAATTCGAAAATTAAAAATTCGAAAATTCGAAATCGAAATTTCGAAAATTGAAAAATTCGAAAATTAAAAACTCGAAATTTTGAAAATCGAAAATGAAAAATTCAACAATTCGAAAAATAAAAAATTTGAATATTCGTAATTCAAAAAATGAAACATTCGAAAAATAAAAAATTCGAAAAATCGAAAATTCGAATATTCGGAATTTGAAAATTGGAAAATTCAAAAAATAAAAAATGAAAAATTAGAAATTTCTAAAAAATAAAAAATTTGACATTTCTAAAAAATGAAAAATTCGAAATTTCAAAAAATTTTTAAATTCGACATTTAAAAAAAATGTAAAATTCGACATTTCTAAAAAATTTAACCACTTACCCCCCGGACCATATTGCTGCCCAAAGACCAGAGTACTTTTTGCGATTCGGGACTGCGTCGCTTTAACAGACAATTGCGCGGTCGTGCGACGTGGCTCCCAAACAAAATTGGCGACCTTTTTTTCCCACAAATAGAGCTTTCTTTTGGTGGTATTTGATCACCTCTGCGTTTTTTTTTTTTGCGCTATAAACAAAAATAGAACGACAATTTTGAAAAAAATGAATATTTTTTTACTTTTTGCTGTAATAAATATCCCCCAAAAATATATAAAAAAACATTTTTTTCCCTCAGTTTAGGCCGATACGTATTCTTCTACATATTTTTCGTAAAAAAAAATCGCAATAAGCGTTTATTGATTGGTTTGCGAAAAGTTATAGCGTTTACAAAATAGGGGGTATTTTTATGGCATTTTTATTAATATTTTTTTTTACTAGTAATGGCGGCGATCAGCGATTTTTTTTTCGGTATTGCGACATTATGGCGGACACTTCGGAAATTTTTGACACATTTTTGGGACCATTGGCATTTTTATAGCGATCAGTGCTATAAAAAATGCATTGGATTACTATAAAAATTGCCACTGGAGGTGAAGGGGTTAACACTAGGGGGCGGGGAAGGGGTTAAGTATGTTCCCTCTGTGTGTTTCTTACTGTGGGGGGGGTGGCCTCACTAGGGGAAACACTGATCCTCGGTTCATACATTGTATGAACCGAAGATCAGCATTTCCCCTGCTGACAGGAACGAGAGCTGTGTGTTTACACACACAGCTCCCGTTCCCCGCTCTGTACCGAGCGATCGCGTGTGCCTGGCGGCGATCGCGCCCGCCGGGCACACGCACGGGAGTCGGGGGCGAGCGGGGGGCGCGCGAGCGCGCCTCCGGTGGCGCGCGCGCGCCCCTAGTGGCGGCAGATAGACAGGACGTCATATTACGTGCTCTCGCCTAGGAGAGCCACCTTGTGGACGTATTTCGGCGGTGCGCGGGTCGGCAAGTGGTTAAAATTCGACATTTGGAAATACGAAATTCGGAAATTCGAATTTTCGGAAATTCGAATTTTCGGAAGTCCGAAAATTCGGAAATAAAAAATGTGTTAATACGAAAATTCGGAATTAACGAATTTTCGAATTTTCGTTAAAAAACAAATTGGAAACTAAACGAATTGCACATGTCTAACGGTGACAATAGCAATCTATGTCTATCGAACCTGCAGTCGAATGTGCCTAATCTAACTCTATTAGTCCAAGATTATTCTACATAGAGAGAAAAGATTCAACATTATAGAGACATGAAGATTTGACGAAGCAGCCATAAATATACGATCGCCACAAACGTACATTTATGGTCAAATGCTCCCCCCATAGGCTATAGAAGAATTCTAATGTTGGTTGACTAGTAATAATAATTAATAAACATAATTATTACTAGTCATACAACATTAGAATTCTATTATAGCTTGTGGGCGGAGCATTTGACCGGAAATCTACGATTGCGGCATCATTCAGTTTAGCTGCTTCGTCGAATCTTCTTAGAACATTTGACAGACACCATAAGCCTTTAATGACAAATTCGACCTTAATTAATTCGGATTTTCGGACTAATGCATTTTTTAACGAAACAAAATAGATAAAAATGAATTTCGGGAGTAACTAAATAAATGTATTTTTCGAAAAACGAAATTCCGAAACAAAATATTTCAGTGTGCACATGTCTAGTATGTAAAGTGTAGTCTAAAGTCTAATGTCTAGTATGTAAAATGTATGCTGCTTGAAATTTGTGGACCCAATTACCTGTAATAAATAAAATGTCAGTACTGAGATGCAGTATGGGGCAATATCCACGTACCTTTGCGCCGGGCGCAGCGTATCTAAGATACACTACGCCACCGTAACTTATCTTTTTTTTCGAATCCTGAAAGAATTTGCGCCGTAAGTTACGGCGACGTAGTGCAGGGGTCTCCAAACATTCTAAACAAAGGTCCGGTTTATTGTCCTTCAGACTCTTGGAGGGCCGGAGTTTGGTCAGCGGGAGTGGAAATTTTCCTGGCATCATTGTTGGTAAACATTTGGTATTAGGGGGAGGAATAGTGCCCCATTTCTGGTATCATAGGGAGGAATAGTGCTCTATTAGTTGCGTCAGTGGGAGAAATGGTGCTCCATTGTTGATGGCATATGGCAGAATAGTGTCTCGTATCAGTGGGAGGGATAGTGCCCCAAGGGCCGGATAAAGGCAATCAAAGGGCCACATCCGGCCCTCGGGCCACAGTTTGGAGACCACTGGCGTAGTGTATCTCTGGCGGAGTAAGGGCGCGGAATTCAAATGGATGTAATGGGGGCGTGTTTTATGTTAATACGTTGTGACCCGACGTAAACAACGTTTTTTTTTAACTGCGCATGCGCCGTCCGTGGGGGTATCCCAGTGCGCATGCTCGAAATTAAACCGGAACCAGCCAATGCTTACGACGGTGACGTCATTCTACGCAAATTCCTATTCGCGAACGACTTACGCAAACGCGGGAACGACGGCCATACTTAACATTGAGTACGCCTCATAATAGCAACTTTAACTATACGCCGGAAAAAGCCGAACGCAAACGACGTAAAAAAAATGCGCCGGCCGGACGTACGTTCGTGGATCGCCATAAATAGCTAATTTGCATACTCGACACGGAATTCAACGGAAATGCCACCTAGCAGCCGCCGAAAAATTGCAGCTTAGATCCGACGGCGTACTAAGACGTACGCCTGTCGGATCTAGTCGTATCTTGTTTTGTGGATACCAAAACAAAGATACAATGCGCAAAATTTGAAATGACGCGGCGTATCAAGAGATACGCCAGCGTAATTTCTTTGTGGATCTGCCCCTATATATTCATTGTTTCATGGTCCTGATTGACAAGGAATGAAAAAAATACCCCATCAATGTGCAGCTTGCCGTACTGAACAATCCATTCCAAAAGTGTATTTTCAATCCTTTAAAATTCCTGTAAAAGTTTATCATTTCTCACGGGAACACAAAAGGTACACTTGCTTATCCTGATTCAAAAATAACACCATATTTTTCTGTCAACCTTGGCTGCTGGGAATACGAAACTTGTTGCATTTTTTCTCCATGATTCGGCTTGGCCCAGGGGAGAGGCGATTACACCATAATTTACTCGGCGCTTGTGTTTGTAAATCACACTATTCCCCCGCTCACTGTAGAGAGAATCAGATTTTCCCCACAACTGACATTTCTCTCTTCTGGCAGAAAAGCCAAAAAGTTAGCAAAAAATACTAAATTAAAATTCCTCCATGTTCTATTATAATTTAAACATAAGCTAATGAAAATGTTACTTTTTTAACGTTTAATAAATAGCAATGTTCCTTACATGTGGAAGCATGCATATTAACATCATTAGACTAAAAATTGATTTGCCCCCCTCAAGGAATAACCCCGTCTTTCTTGTAATTTGTAGATAAATTTAACATTATGGGGCAGCAAAATAATCTTCAAAATAGTACCAATACTTATTTTTTCAAGTCTGTGAAGTATCATTTTTCCCCTATTGCCATGTTTTTGATTTTGCTTGATATAATAAAGCCATTCTACAGTTAACCACTTCAGCCCCGGACCATTTTGATATTCAATGACCGGGCTACTTTTTGCGATTTGGCACTGCGCCGCTTTAACTGACAATTGCGCGGTCGTGTGACGTGGCTCCCAAACAAAATTGGCGTTCTTTTTTCCCCACAAATAGAGCTTTCTTTTGGTGGTATTTGATCACCTCTGCGGTTTTAATTTTTTGTGCTATAAAAAAAAATAGAGCGACAATTTTGAAAAAAAAATAATATTTTTTACTTTTTGCTGTAATAAATATTTCCCAAAAATATATATATATAAAAAAAAAAATTCCTCAGTTTAGGCCACATATTTTTCATAAAAAAATCGCAATAAGCGTTTATCGATTGGTTTGCGCAAAAGTTATAGCATCTACAAAATAGGAGATAGTTTTATAGCATTTTTATTAATATTTTTTTTTTACTAGTAATGGCGGTGATCAGTGATTTTTATCAGTACTGCGACCTTATGGCAGACACTTTGGACACTTTTGACACATTTTTGGGACCATTGGCATTTTTATAGCGATCAGTGCTATAAAAATGCATTGATTACTGTAAAAATGTCACTGGCAGGGAAGGGGGTTAACACTAGGGGGCGAGGAAGGGGTTAATTATGTTCCCTAGGTGTGTTCTAACTGAAGGGGGGGTGGGACTGACTAGGGGAAATGACAGATCGCTGTTCATACATTGTATGAACAGACGATCAGTCATTTCTCCCCCCGACAGGACCGGGAGCTGTGTGTTTACACACACAGCTCCCAGTTCTCACTCTGTAATGAGCGATCGCGGGTGCCCGTCGGTGATCGCGCCCGCCGGGTACGCGTGTCAGCACCAGGGGCAAGCAGCGGGCGCGCGGGTGCCTCCGGCGGCATGCACAAGCCCCTAATGGATGAAATGCAAAATTACGTTGTTTTGCGCAGCCAAGCCGACCTGCCGCCGTAAAACGGCGCTGGCTGGACGGCTAGTGGTTAAAATGGATGTAAACCCAAGCTTTTTTGAAACTACAAGTCCCATGAGACATTGCAAGACCCTGACAATCACAGGCATGACTACTAGAGGCAGAGGCATGATGGGATTTGTAGTTTCACCACAGCTGGAGGGCCAAGGTTGCCTACCCCTGCTGTATAGTGTGTGCTTGTCTCAATATAGAGCATTAAGTACCATTTTTGTTTGCTGCCTCCTTCCTCTGCTATCTGTATTATTGAGTTCTGATGAGTTTTCCTGACAACAAGAGAAAAATGGTGACGGGGAGGGCACAGCCTGTGATTGACAGCCTCAGCTCTGTTCTTGAGTGCTGTGCAAAGGGGGTGTGTCCGTTCCCTCCAATCAGCTCTCGGAGCTTTCTTCACTGATGTAACTTCAGCACCCCACCCCCTGCTTTTCAGAGCTGAGAGATCCTGTGTAAATTCTGCACTTTGAATAGATGTAGAGGAAAGACGACTGTAGATAAACAGGCACAATTTATGAAGGATGATTTGTTTCATCTCTGTGTATCACCTAAGGATAGTCTCTTCATTGGGTATATGTAAAGGGTTTACAACCACTTTAACTGCTCTAAAATGTCATTTCTATATTTGCCTGCAGTCAAGCTTTGAATTGTTTCTGCAGTTACAACATTTGTAAATTAGGAACAAATGTTCACAAAAGACTCTGTACAGATGTAATGGGAAAAAAAGGGGAATTACTACTTATTCTACCCCATGGAAAGAAATCACATGGTGACAAGTCAGGAGACCATTTCTTATGTTTATTCGTCATCTTCACATTTTTGGTCATAAGAAGTTGTTCAGCATGTGAATGTAACGTTCTGAGTAACCAGTCACTGTTACGTCGTTTTCCCTCGAAAAAATACAGGCCGATAACGGCAAAAGGGGCAACCGCAAACCACACTGTAACACGTGCAGAGTGAAGAGGTCTTTCTTGAGTGTTCCTAGGATTTTTGGGGAGCCCAGGTACAATGGACCTGAAGAGCCGTATGTACACTCACAAACCCCATAATTTGACTGAATTAACCACTTAACCCCCGGACCATATTGCTGGTCAAAGACCAGAGCACTTTTTGCGATTCGGCACTGCGTCGCTTTAACTGACAATTGCGCGGTCGTGCGACGTGGCTCCCAAACAAAATTGGCGTCCTTTTTTCCCCAGAAATAGAGCTTTCTTTTGGTGGTATTTGATCACCTCTGCGGTTTTTCGTTTTTGCGCTATAAACAAAAATAGAGCGACAATTTTGAAAAAAATGAATATTTTTACTTTTTGCTATAATAAATATCCTCCAAAAATATATAAAAAAACATTTTTTTCCCTCAGTTTAGGCCGATACGTACTCTTCTACATATTTTTCGTAAAAAAAAAAATTGCAATAACGTTTATTGATTGGTTTGCGCAAAAGTTATAGCATTTACAAAATAGGGGGTAGTTTTATGGCATCTTTATTAATATTTTTTTTTACTAGGAATAGTGGCGATCAGCGATTTTTTTTTTGGTACTGCGACATTATGGCGGACACTTCGGACACATTTTTGGGACCATTGGCATTTTTAAAGCGATCAGTGCTATACAAATGAATTGGATTACTATAAAAATACTGGCAGGGAAGGGGTTAACACTAGGGGTGAGCAAGGGGTTAAGTATGTTCCCTGGGTGTGTTCTAACTGTAGGGGGTGTGGCCTCACTAGGGGAAATGACTGATCGCTGTTCATACATTGCAGACGGTCAGGCATTTCTCCCCTGACAGGACCGGGAGCTGTGTGTTTACACACACAGCTCCCGGTCCACGCTCAGTAATGAGCAATCGCGGGTGCCCGGCAGTGATCGCGCCCGCCAGGCACGCGCATTGGGACTCAGGCACGCGCCCCTAGTGGCCGCTTTGCGAGCCGATATAAAGCTACGGGCTCTCGCGTAGAGGAGCCGACCTGCCGCCGTAGAACTGCGGCGGCTGGTCGGCAAGTAGTTAAAGGATGCCATTTGTCAAGAACAGCTCATGATTGATCAACAGCTGTTGGCCCGATGATTTCAAGCGAAGGATTGAAAGCTGCATTCAAGAGGATGGTTGTCATCTAAATTACATTATTTTCATAGGTGTGCGCTGCCTATTGCATTAGGGTGTGCACCTCAAAGCTCTACGAATCGCTTACACTACGAATCGCTTACTGTTCATTCAAAAAGTGAAGGGATCAGTAAATTACATATTTACCTGCCCCTTCCCCCATTCACCCTAAAACATTGCTGCAGAAACAGCCACCAGGAGAGGAGAGGAGGGAAGCCAGCAGCAGTGAGGTAGGAAAGGGGGGGCTAGGTCAGTAGGGGGAATCTATGCTGCACACAGTGATAAGGGTGTGCCTGGGCACACCTAGCACACCCTGTGCGCACGCCTATTTTATTTTTCATAACTGAATAAGTAACTCAAATAGCATGTCTTGACCTCCATTTCAAGTTGAAAATCTATGGAATACATTTTTCAAAATCGTCCGACTCCCTTGGGTCACCCTGTATATATCCCTGCACTAATTAGGGGTCATGTGCCCCAATTTCATTAAAGGGGTTGTAAAGGAAATTATTTTTTTTCATAATAAGCATCCTTTACCTGCAGACATTTCTCTTTTCACTTCCTCATTGTTCGTTTTTGCTCAGAAGTTGCTCTATTTCTTCTCTGTTCTGTTCACTTCCTGCTTGTCTGATTTTACTGACCACCGTGAAGGAAGGCTTTACTGCGGTGGTCAGTAACGTGCTCACCCCCTCCTGGGAACTACATCTGTGTGGCAGGACGCTCTCTACGTGTTAGAGACTTCAAGGAGGTGTGAATTACTGGGCGTGCCGCAATGCATACTGGGAAATGTAGTTCTTACATGAACGAGCGCCGCAAACCAGGAAGTGAATGAGAGAACAGAAACTAGTACGCCGGAGGTGATATAGATGAAGGAATGTAATAGGTATTTACTCGTTTTTTAACAGAATCATTACACTATTCTGTCTGTCTACCTTGCAGACATTAATTTTAGGCAAAAAAAAATGTTTCCTTTAGTGACCCTTTAAGGATCAATCCACCTAAAGAAGATATTTAGTTATAGGGGAAGCCTAATGGACTTGAGGACTTGGGATTAAAGATTTTTGAGGAATAGTCCAAGACGTGATTCGCCAGAGGGAAGGCAAGATTAAAAAAGGGTAGGCAGTCCAAAAATTTAAAGGCAAGGTCAGTGCTAAAAAATAAATAAATAAATAAATTATGATTTATTTCATAGAATTTTAGGCAGGCCAATGTCTGTGTTCAAAGACACATGTGTCTGTGTACTCCATCGTCAAATTCCCTAAATTTTTTAAATCTAATATATTAAAAATAAATAGGTTTGCTCATTTCTTATTTTTGCCGTGCTGAAAAAATAAAAAATTGGGATGTACAACTTGATTGTCAACAATTGAAAATAACAAAATAAAATAAATCCTCTGCCAATTTTTGACTGTGCTGGCTTTTTCAGACCCCCGCTACCTTTTTAGAGTAAATGAAAACAATGTAGAATAAAAAGGACTCTGGTAATTTGTAAGCTTCTTGTCAAACTTTTTCTCCACAGAAGCAATTTAGACACAAGTTTTGACTCCACTCCCCTAAGGACAAGACCAACGAAATAGAATCTCAGTATGCCTTGCGGAGACTAAAGCTACAATTTCTGATTAATGAAAATAATTATAGCCAGATAAGATAAGGAAAGAAGACATCATCATTTTATTTAAACAACAAAGAGAATTTTATCCTAAATATACAGTATATTGGCACGGCAATGCAAAGTGGTCATGCAAAATTAATTTTTAATGTGTTCAATTTATATTAAAAATTTCTGCTAGTGTGTGACTTTCTTATTCTTAGACTAGTGCGCTGCTTCATTTAAAATATTCCCCGGAGGAACGAAGGGGAAAAAAAGGTCTCTTAAACTGAAGCCGTTTTAAGGGTTTATGGAGGCATTATGCTCATTGCTATATGCAAGTTAGTCGTTAAGTACAAGAAGCTGTATTCAAAAATGTGCTTTAAGGCCCCGTACACACATCCGAGAAACTCGACGGGCAAAACACATCGTTTTGCTCGTCGAGTTCCTTGTGAAGCCGCCGAGGATCTCGGAGAGCCAACTTTTTCCATTGACTAACGAGGAAATAGAGAACATGTTCTCTATTTGGCCCGACGAGATCCTCGACGGTTTCCTCGGCGAAAAGTGTACACACGACCGGTTTTCTCGGCAGAATACGGCTCCCATCGAGTTTCTGGCTGAATTCTGCCGAGAAAACCGGTCGTGTGTACGGGGCCTAAGTGATAGAACCTGAAATAAATGCCCTGTGCTATGTATGGCTGGAGCTAAGAGGCCAAGGAAGTCTGGCTTAAAATTAGAGAATACCTTTTCGCTGGAACAACATTATTTTCTGAAATGTATAGCAACATATAGGGCCAGATTCAGGTAGAATTGCGGCGGCGTAACGTATCGTAGATACGTTACACCGCCGCAAGTTTTCATCGCAAGTGCCTGATTCACAGAGCACTTGCAATGAAAACCTACGCCGGCTACCTCCGGCGTAAGCCCCCGTAATTTAAATGGGCGTGTGCCATTTAAATTAGGCGCGCTCCCGCGCCGGACCTACTGTGCATGCTCCGTTTCGCAATTCCCGTCGTGCTTTGCGCGCCGTGACGTCATTTTTTCGAACGGCAACGCGCGTAGCGTACTTCCGTATTCCCAGACGGCTTACGCAAACAACGTTAAATTTTACATTTCGACGCGGGAACGACGGCCATACTTTAGACAGCAATACGATTGCTCACTAAAGTTAGGGCACCCAAAACGACGACTAAATTTGTGACGGGAAACTAGACTAGCGGCAACGTAGCGAACGCGAAAATCTGTCGTGGATCGCCGTAACTCCTAATTTGCATACCCGACGCTGATTTACGACGCAAACTCCCCCCAGCGGCAGCCGCAGTACTGCATCCTAAGATCCGACAGTGTAAAACAATTACACCTGTCGGATCTTAGGGATATCTATGCGTAACTGATTCTATGAATCAGCCGAATAGATAGAAACAGAGATACGACGGCGTATCAGGAGATACGCCGTCGTATCCCCTTTGTGAATCTGGGCCTAAGAGGCCAGGGAAGTTTGGCTTAAAATTAGAGAATATATTTTCGATGGAACAACATTATTTTCTGAAATGTATAGCAACATATGAAGTCCTTCCACATGTGGCAACTCAGTATAAGGTGCATGCAAGGAGGTTTAATAAGGATAGTATAATATTTATTGTGCATTTGAGCTTTTGGGGATTTTTTTTTTTTGTGGTTTGTTTTGTAGAATAATATGTTTTTAGATCATTTTCCTCCCTAAAATATTTACAATAAATTGCAAAGTTTAAAAAAACTTTGAAAAAATATGATGATAATATTATTATTTATAGTAACAATAATAATCGTTAAAGAGTAAGTAAACAAAAAAAAAAAAAATTGTCAAATGATGACAAATTATTCTTTATCGCAGTTTTTTTTTCTTTTTCTCTTCTTTTACTTTAGTTTGCACCTGTTGATCTTGCCAGTATTAGCTTTGCCTGGAACATCTGCAGACAACACTGATATGAGCTGGCCACTAGACACGTGCGTTCCCGTTTGTAATGAATGGATTTTCGTACAAATTTGTTAGTTTTCGTACATACATATCAATTCGAACATCTGAAAAGCTGAAAGAACCAAAATACGAAAATTACGGAATTACGAATAAGCAAAATAACGAACAAGCGAAAATACGAACGTATGATTGGACAATCTTACTAAAATACCAAAAACACCAAAAAAGCAAAAGAACGAAAATAACATCTATAACGAACGATTTGCATTCCGTATTTTAAATCTTTTGTCTGTTCGTATTTTCATTCGTATCAAGTTCATTTGTGTGTTTTGTAAATCCGTTTCTTTGTCTGTTCGTAAATTTGTGTACTTGTATCGTTCTTTCGAATGGGCAGTGTAGTTAGTGAGTGATTACTTAATATCTTAGCCAATCAGCTTATCTCTTTTGTGCTGAGTCACATTGTACAGTGTAAAGCCTCGTACACAAGATCGGACAAATTTTACGTGGATTTTTGTCTGAAGGGAGTTGGGCAGACTTTTGAAACCGAAAAAGTTTGTCCGATAGAGCGTACACACGGTCAGGTCCGAATAGAAAAACTTGAGTCTTACGAAATTACGAATCTTTACGAATCTACGGAACGACACGAAACGGAACAAAAAAATACGAAAATTTTTGTTGTGCACATGTCTACTGGCCACATCGTTGTGCTTTGACATGGGCACAGGCCAAAAGCCATGACTTAAATTCAAGGCCACAAAAATAAATTTTAATAAGGTGTTTAAAAAATGTGAGATCCATTTTTAACTACAATCAGTTTTCCAAATTAAAATTTTTAAATAGTTTAATTATGCATAAAATGAGTAGGTAGAAGTTCACATTGGGTTATATAGGTGGATCATATCATTTGAATGTCAACCATGATCTTCTGATGAATCTAAACCATGGGTGCCCCAACCTGTGGCCCTCCAGCTGCTGCGAAACTACAAGTCCCATGATGCATTGCAAGGCTGACAGTTCCAAGCATAACTGCCAAAGGCAGAGGCATGATGGGACTTGTAGTTCGGCAACAGCTGGAGGGCCACTGGTTGAGCTCCCATGATCTAAACCATACATCCAATCAACATATCTTTGATCACACTTGATTACATACATTTATAATCCCAGCAACCACAATTAATGATACATTTTAGATATTTTATTTATTTTATTACTTAAATAGCGCTGTTATTTTACGCAGAACTTTACATATATATTATAAATTCATATCAGTCCCTGCCCTCAAGGAGCTTACAATCTAAGGTCCCTAACTCATATTCATACATACACATTCTAGAGCCAATTTAGACAGGAGGCAATTAACCTACCAGCATGTCTTTGGAGTGTGAAAGGAAACTGGAGTACCTGGAGGAAACCCACGCAAGCACGGGGAGAACATGCAAACTCCATGCAGGTAGTGACATGGTTGGGATTCGAACCAATGCCCCTAGTGATGAGAAAACACCAGCTTACAAAGAACCTGATTTTCTTGATTCACTGTTTACTGACAAAGTATTAATTGTTATTATTTTTTTTTATTTAATTTTATTATTATAACAATAATGCTCAAAAACATATGTTTATAACTGAATCGACATATTAAAAAAAAATTGTTATTGTGGCTACTAATTTCAGACAAAATAAACACACTCTTGTGACCCCTGATGCAATACAAATGTGGTCTAGATGAGGTCCTCATTTTTAAGTACCATATTTATCGGCGTATAACGCGCACTTTATTCCCCTTAAAATCAGGGGAAAATCGTGGGTGCGCGTTATACGCCGATCCCCGCTTTCTGAACGCCGCCGCCGACATATACCGAGTGCAGTACACTCGGCTGGGCTCGGCCACGCTCGGCTCCACTCGCGGTCACGCCCTGTGCCGCCTCCTAGCCTTTATGCGAGAGGAGCCGAGCATGGCCGAGCCCAGCCGAGTGTACTGCACTCGGTAAATGTCGGCGGCGGCGTTCAAAAACAGCGTGGGAGTAGCTGGAAGAAGCGGGGAGGACACCATGAGGACACCACGAATGCCACAGACGGACGCTGAACCGGACAAGTCCGCCGATGGATGCCGGGCAACTGTAAGTAACTGTATCTGTAAATTGTCAGTATTTCTTTTTTTTTTCTTAGGATTCCCCTCTAGGTTTGGGGTGCGCGCTATACGCTGGTGCGCGCTATAGGGCGATAAATACGGTAGACAAAAACACTTTAACAATAATTGATAAAAAAAAATAGGAAACCCACGCAAGCACAGGGAGAACATGCAACCTCCATGCAGGGAGGGACGTGGTTAGGATTCAAACCAATGACCCTAGTGATTAGAATTCACTGTTTACTGACAAAGTATTATTATTATTTTTTTTAATTATTTTAACGATAATACTAAAAAACATATGTTTATACCTAAATCGGCAAAAATCTGTTATTGTGGCTACTAATTTCGCACAAAATAAACACGCTCTTTTGATGCTATGCAAATTTTTCTCTAGACGTGGTCCTCATTTTTATTTTAAGTAGACAAAAATACTTTAACAATAATTGATAATTAAATACAAAATATATCTTTAAACAATTTTAATTTGGAATGTCTCGTTCCTATTACATTGCTCTGTGGGATTAAAAAAAAAAAACTAATTGTGCCAAATTGTAACCTCCCAAAATAAACACTTCCAACAAAAAGCTAGACCTTAGATGTTTATAAAATACTTATAAAAGAAAAAAAAAAATCGAAAATAACCCATGACATTTTTTTTAAGTTAAATCTTATTTAGATACATATAAAAAAAAATAGTTTTACCATTACTTATCTCCCATGAATAAGAATGAGCTCCATTTAGCCTAAAATAAACCTTCTTAGGGAAGGTACGCACAAACATTTTTTTGGCAAAGGACTTATTTATCCAACAACAGCACAGAATTTGCTTATACTTTCTGCAAATGTTTTATCTGTGCTTCCTCCGCACCTGTCCCACAGTGAATAGAATCACATCTGTCTCATCTTGGCATAGCAAGTATACAGCTACATCTGTGAAAAATTTGTCTTTTTTTTTTTTCTTCTTTTTTTTTCCCCCTGAACTAAATACACATTAGCTATCCCACAAACAGTTAGAAAATAACGTAGAAGAAAATACATGTCTAATAAAAACATAAAAAATATATATCATATAAACATTCAGTAGGCAGACATGTTACAAGAACAGCCCAGGATTGATTTGTTAAAAAGACATTTGGAAGGGAGAGCAATAGGTTAATTTCAATGTATGTATTTGAAGGAGAAGTGTAAGTGGATTCTTATTAGAAAGGTCATTTTTTATTGATCCCCTAAGATTTATAAAGCCCATCTGGAAACATTTGAAATTGGGAAAAAAACTCCAATGTTATTCTTCCTCGCTGAGAACCCATAGGTCTTTCTCAGGAAACAATAATTGTCAAGTTGTGGGAATTCCTGGGAAAAAAAAAAGTAGGAACATTTGTTGTGGGAATTGCAAAAGATGAAGTGTGGAACGCGTTTCCTGAACAATTCCCCACCATACATACATATATATATATATATATATATATATATATATATATATATATATATATATATATATATATATATATATAATTATATATACAGTAAAACCTTGGATTGCGAGCATTATTCGTTCCGGGAACATGCTTTTAATCCAAAGCACTTGTATATCAAAGCAAATGTTCCCATAAGAAATAATGAAATAATGGAAACTCAGATGATTCGTTCCACAACCATTTATTTTCATAAATCCTTCAGTTTAGGCTGCATTCACATCTAGGCGGACAAAATCGCGGCTTTTTGTCCCGCGAATTGCGGCGACAAATAGCAGCATTTTGTACCGCGATTTGCAGCGACAAAACGCCGCGATTGTCCGCCTAGATGTGCCCCTAGATTGTCCCCCTATGGAGATGGTTCCCATCTCCTATGCAGAACGCCGAAAGCTGCCTGAAAAAAAGGTCCGGGACTTTTTTTCAGGCAGCAGGCGGCAGGCGGCAGGCGGCAGGCGTGGAGATGTGAACCATCTCCATAGAGGGCAATGTTAAATCATCCCTCTGGCGTGTCGGGGCAGCAGCGGCTTCACACTACAGGTGACAAAACGCCTAGGTGTGAATGGTCTCTTATAGTCCATATAAAAAGATTATAGCAATTGTGTAACCATAAAGGGCCAGATCCACGTACCTCGGCACATCTATAAGGATGGCGTAGCGTATCTCAGATACATTTACGCCGCCGTAACTTACAGCGTATTTTCCGTATCCACAAAGAATTTGCTCTGTAAGTTACGGCGGCGTAGTGTAACTGTGTCGGCGTAAGGGCGAGCAATTCAAATGGATAAGATGTGGGCGTGTTTTATGTTAATACAACTTGACCCCACGTAAATGACGTTTTTTTTTAACGGCGCATGCGCCGTCCGTGGGGGTATCCCAGTGCGCATGCTGGAAATCACGTCGCAAAAAGTCAATGCTTTCGACGTGAACGTCATTTACGCAAAGCCCTATTCGCGAACGACGTAAACAACGGAAAATTCGACGCTGGACCGACGTCCATACTTAACATTGCGTACGCCTCATAGGGGTAACGTTACGCCGAAAAAAGCCTTACGTAAACGATGTAAAAAAATGTGCCGGGCGGACGTACGTTTGAGGATCAACGTATGTAGCTAATTTGCATACTCTACGCGGATATCAACGGAAGTGCCACCTAGTGGCCAGCGTAAATATGCACCTAAGATCCGAAGGCGTACTAAGACGTACGTCAGTCGGATCTAGCCCCCATTCTGACGTATCTTGTTTTGTGGATACAAAACAAAGATACGCCGGAGCATCCTAGAAGTTACGCGGCGTATCAATAGATACGCCGACGTAACTTCTTTGTGGATCTGGGCCAATATGTCCATCCACAAATGGAAGCTTCCGCAAGGGGATTAGAAGCAAAATCCAGCAGGAGCGACAGAGTATAAAAGAGAAGAGAGGCGCCTCTAAATGTAGCAATATGGTTACATTTAATGAAGGTACAACATTTAGCAACTCACATGGTTGATGATTAAAAGAGGCACATTATGTTATATGATTATGTTATACATGCAATGTTATTCACCTTGTACGTTTGGATTTAATTAATTTTGTTGCGTTTCTTTTGGATAGACCTACTGTTGTCTGTTAAGATATATACCGATCCTCAGGCAGCAGATTTCGAAACGCGTCGACCTCTTGACAGTTGATGATTAAAACAGGCACATCTAAGTATGCAGGCATCTGGGGTAAAGCTGTCCACATAGAGACAGCGCCATAGCGTGACGCGCCATAGCCGGACGTCAATCATGTTCCCAGGGGCGGACTGACCATTGAGTCACTCGGGCACTGCCCGAGGGCCCCATGCCACTAGGGGGCCCCATCAGGGTTGCCAGGCTCAGTAAAACCAGGGACAGTATGTAAAAATCTATGTTTTTTTATCTGTCCCTGAATTGTCCGAAACCAACATGCTTTTGATGTGAAAATCCAGAGATTTTAGCTGCCTCCTGGCGTGGTGGCCATCTGTAAGCCCGGGGGGCCCTATAATCTTCTATTGCCCGGGGGCCCCATGAGTTGTCAGTCCGCCCCTGCATGTTCCCCTCTTCATAGGAACGCCTATTTCGCCGCCGGAGTCTGAAACAAAATTAAAGGATTAAACTGTAAGTACAGCGCAAAAAAAAAAGACATACTGTAGCTGACGCTAGTATGCTGGAATGGATGGTAGATAAAGAATTTTTTTTTTTTTAGGGTGAACCCCCGCTTTAATGTTGTGCTATGGCTAGCATTGCTTCTGAGCATGCGTGTTTGTACTTTTTTTTTTTTCACACGGATTTGGGGAAACACGATCAGATAATGCGACAGCACACATTTGTTGCTGCAAAATTTGAAAGCATGCTGTCCCACATTTCTTGGGTCCGATGGAGCATACAAACGGTCGGATTTTCCGACAAAACCCTGCCCATCACACATCTGCCGTCAGAAAATTTTGATCGTGTGTACGAGGCTAAAGAGTGACAGCGCTGAGAGCTATAAATTGGCCTGGGCAGGAAGGGAGTGAAAATGCCCGGTGTTGAAGTGGTTAAAGATTTCATGTTAAATTAATTATTAATGTGCAGAAAATTAACTCTAGTGGCGTGAAACTTAAACAACAGTACAATGGTAATGCAGTGTGAGTGAAACAAAACCATAAAAAAACAAAAGTCCTAATAGTGGCTGGGTAAGTGCTAATCCACTACACTCCCTGTGTAGGAAAATGCTGATTGTAATGACTTGAGTGGGATGCGCCTCCCTGTTCTCAGTTAGTTGGTATAAGATCATCCACGCTGACACAGCTCATGCAAAGCAAGCAGAAAAACCTTATTGCGCAATATAGTAACCACCATTGACAGATATATGACAGGCTTCTGATATGGGCACACTCACGAATCCCCCGGACACAACAGGCCACAACAAGCCGCTCAGGATGGATGTTCTCCTCATTCGGATGTGCAATCCGTCATTCCCGTTCATAGCTCCTCCCCCACGCGTTACGTCACTGGACTCGTGACCCATGACTAAGTCACGTGTCCAGTGACGTAACGCGTTGTGGAGGAGCTACGAACGGGAATGACGGATTGCACATCCGAATGAGGAGAACATCCATCCTGAGCGGCTTGTTGTTGCCTGTTGTGTCCGGGATTCGTGAGTGTGCCCATATCAGAAGCCTGTCATATATCTTTCAATGGTGGTTACTATATTGCGCAATAAGGTTTTTCTGCTTGCTTTGCATGAGCTGTGTCAGCGTGGATGATCTTATACCTGCCAGTCAGACAACTAACTGAGAACAGGGAGGATCATCCCACTCAAGTCATTACAATCAGCATTTTCCTACACAGGGAGTGTAGTGGATTAGCACTTACCCAGCCACTATTGGGACTTTTGTTTTTTTATGGTTTTGTTTCACTCACACTGCATTACCATTGTACTGTTGTTTAAGTTTCACGCCACTAGAGTTAACTTTCTGCGCATTAATAATTCATTTTTTTATTTAACATATACTTTTTTGGTTGGTTCACCCTTTATATGCAGCGATTATTATTTGGTCATTTTTTTGGTGTCATATATTTAATTATTTAGTAGCACTGTAGTACATTATTATATATAGATTTCATGTAATTACACCAGCTGAACATAAACATATTATGACTTTTGAAGGAACTCATACAGGATTTAAAGGTTGTTTTTTTTGTATATTTGCCCGGAGTCTCTTTTAACGCTCCATCCTCCTGTTAGCTCCATAGTTCTTTATGAAGGCACGGAGGATCTGAGGACAGTTTCCTGGCATGTTAGCGTGGGCCTGCTTGCGTTGCTTCCTCCCCCCCCCCATCATGGCAAGGCCACATATGTCTTCCTTCTTCCACGTTATCAGGCAGACATCTCTGCTGCATCTGTGCAGGGAACTCAACTTCTTCAGCCCAGAACCTGTATCTGATTGTGGTAATAAAGCTCTACTTCCTCACTTCAAAAACGCCATCAGATAAGAGCAATTACTTTAAATGAGTCATAGCAAGAGGCAAAGAACATTTTTCTTCTTTTTTTTCTCTCTATTTCAAGCCTTTGAACTCCAATTTCTTCAAAGGTGTACTGAAACAAGGTTATGAGGTGATTGTCTAAAAATCGCCAAATTGCCCGTTGCGTAGCGCTAATAGTCATTTTAAAAATCTATGCATAGCAAAGTGTAGCTCTTTATCCATTAAAGTGAAAAAGGATCACTGCGCCTAAAGGTGAGGCAGTGGATTGTGGGAAAAATGTGTTGTTTATGGCTTTGTGTCTCAATCTATAATCAGGGATCTAATGTGTAGGGGCCAGGCTGGGGGACAGAAAGGAAGCAACATACGATACCACCAAAAGAAAGCTCTATTTGTGGGGAACAAAAATTTTATTTGGGTACAGCGTCACATGACCGCGCAACTGTCAGTTAAAATAACGCAGTACCGTATCGCCCAAAAAATCCCAGAGCTGAAGTGTTAACCACATCCACGACGATATACCGTATTTATCGGCGTATACCGCGCACTTTTTTGCCCTGAAAATCAGGGCAAAATCACGGGTGCACGGTATACGCCGATACCCGCTTTCCCGCACCGAGTTTGAATACTGCGCCGACATATACCGAGCGCAGTACACTCGTGTATTGTCGGGCAGTCTCGGCTCCTCCCACGCTGACGTCCTGGACGTACAGGACGTCAGCGCGGGTAGCCGAGCATTGCCGACAATACACGAGTGTACTGCGCTCTGTATATGTCGGCGCAGTATTCAAACTCGGCGCGGGAAACGAGCGGGGAGGACGCGAGGACGCCGCAGAAGGACGCCGGACCCGACGAAGAGGACACCCGAAGCCGCAGACGGACGCCGGACCCGACTAAGAGGACACCCAAAGCCGCAGAAGGACGCCGGACCCGACGAGGCTGCCGATGGACGCCGCGCAAGACACCAAAACTGTAAGTACAAAAAAAACTTTTTTTCCACAGGATTCGGGGCAACTTTAGGGGTGCGCGGTATGCGCGGGAGCAAGTTATACCGCGATAAATACGGTACGTCAGCACAATGACTCGGCTGGGAAAATGGGCGTACAGGTACATCCCCTTTAAATTGTGGCAATGTGGGCGCATGCCGCCGCAAGCTCCGTGACCGTGCCCGCAGGACCCGCGGACGCGATGTCCGCCGTTGTCCCGCGATCGGGTCATGGAGAGGCAGAACGGGGCATTTCCCTGTTCTGCCTAGTGACAGGACAGTGATCTTCTGCTCAGTGTCATCGGGAGAAGTGATCAATGTTGTGTCACTGGTAGCCCAGCCCCCACACAGTTAGAATCACTCCCTAGGACACACTTAACCCCTTCTTTGAGCCCTAGTGTTTAACCCCTTCCCTGCCAGTGTCATTTACACAGTAATCAGTGCATTTTTATAGCACTGATCGCTGTAAAAATGACAATGGTCCCAAAATAGTGTCAAAAGTGTCCGATGTGTCCGCCATAATGTCGCAGTCACGATAAAAATCGCAGATCGCCACCATTACTAATAAAAAATAATAATAATAAAAATGCCATAAATCTATCCCCTATTTTGTAGACGCTCTAACTTTTGCGCAAACCAATCAATATATGCTTATTGTGATTTTTTTTACCAAAAATATGTAGAAGAATACATAACTGAGGAAAAAAATATATTTTTTATGTATTTTTGGGGGATATTTATTTTAGCAAAAAGTAAAAAATATTGTTTTTTTTTTCAAAACTTATTATCAAATTACCACCAAAAGATAGCTCTATTTGTGGAAAAAAAGGACGCCAATTTTATTTAGGTGTAACATCGCACGACCGCGCAATTGTCAGTTAAATAGACACAGTGCCGAATCACCAAAAAAAAGGCCCGGTCATTCAGCAGCCAATTCTTCCGGGGCTAAAGTGGTTAAACGGCACAACTGGCATGAGCCAAACAACCCCCAACCATCAGTGATTGCGATTGGTTGCCAGAGGTTAAAGCACACATTACAGCTCACTGATTAGTTGCTAGAGGTTACAGCACATGATTTCTGCTTGTTGATTGGTTGCTAGAGATTACTGTACAGTAATACTGCTCACTGGTTCCTAGAGGTTTTAGCACATCATCTCCTCACTGCAGGGGCGTGATATAAATATAAATGCTGCCTTTATTTACATATCTATGCTGCTGGACGCATCTATTTACATATGAATGCCACTGCTATTTAAATATGATTGCCGTTTATTTACATGTAAACACAGGGTCTGCAGGTGAGTCATCTGTACACAACAATAGGGCAGCGCTGGGCAGCATTAGTAGCATCCCTTCACACTGAGATATCAGGACAGCACAGGACTAACACTTTAAGGGACAAGGGAATTTAAACTGGGATAGCTGGCAAGTATGAGGCAACTGCTTTGGGCCCCACAACAATGACAGGGACCAGGGCAGCTGCCCCTTTTTGCCCTGCCTTAAAAACGGCCCTGTATATATTATACTTTAAGGGCTGCAATTGCTGGCCTCATTCTAAAAATCCCGGTGACTTTCATGCTGATCCACTGACTTAACAACTCATGAGCCGCAACCAGTCTCCAGATCAAGAAAGTCAAATGAAACTCAAATCTCTTCATATTCATGCCTATTCCAGGTCAAACATGCCAAGTATTGAATCAAGAGGGTTAACATGACAGCCAGGCAGCTATAAGGTGACCACATTTCCAAACTGCCATTTAGGGACGACCCCCCCTTCCCAAAAATCAGCTTGTGCTGTAACGAATCACAGCACAACCAGCGGGTGCGAGCTGTACCCAAAAGTACTGATCACGCCCCCAAAAAAGGACGCCACACCACCACTTTACTCCCTGACGGTTCTTGTCCTGGCCGGCCGAGACCCGTTTTACCTTGTTCCAGCGCTGGCAGTGATTTGACACAAGTGATTTATGATTTATTTCTATCAAAAGCAGGGGGTGGGGATTGTTCCTCTCCAGACATTCCCAGCCAGGGCAAGTACTGTGAGTAAAGCGGCAATGTGGCGGCCTTTTTTGGGGGCATCAGATTGGCCGGGCGGGGGGGGGGTTTCTGTGTCAGTTTCATTCCGGGACACTGTATTGTCCCGGAATGAAGATGCCCGGGACCCGGGACAGACCTGCAAAATGCGGGACTGTCCCGGGCAATTTGGGACATGTGGTCACCCTAGGCAGCTAGCATTTACAGAAGAAGAACAAGACTAAAGACTTGTTTCCTTTATTTTCCAAAGAACTCTCCAGCTTGTGGTGGTTTATCACATTAGTGCCTAGCCAAATGATCTTTTACTAAGAATGACTCAATCCCATGATACATGGGAAAAGAAGTGCTAATCGGCTGTACACTGGCTCTGGGCACAAACGGTCCACCTCCACTTGGTCCTTGGAGAGTTGGGCCAGTCAATCACTCCTGAGTTATATGTGAAATAGACTAGAGATGAGTGATTTAACTTATCCTTATAGAAAACCCCATTTTCACTCCTGATTCATACCCAAACCACAGACCACAGTACTTAGTGTGTCATTTTTTGTGGCTGACCCTCAATAAACCTCAAATTGAAGTTTTCTTTGTGGTACCATTGAGTCACCATTAATGGTCACATTTTATAGTTATTTCTTCCATTAGTAACAGTGACAAAGTGTTAACATAAATGTCTCCAGATTCTCTGATTAGATTACTTCTCTCTCACCCAAGTACCATTGTGTAGAAACAAATACAGTAAAACCTTGGATTGCGAGCATAATTTGTGTTAGAAACATGCTTGTAATTAGGGTCGCCACCTTTTCTTCAAGCCAAACCCGAAACATTTAGCGGCACATAGCAATTTTTTTTTTTTAACGGGGAACGCTGTAGAACTCTTATATAAGGGAGTTTCACCAAAGTCCCCACTTACATCAGAATTGTTAGCATTCCCCCTTAAATCATGGTTCCCAAAGCCCCCCTTACATCAGAGTCCACAGAGCACCCCTTACATCTGAGTCTCCCTTACCATATTGTACTCCCTCACTTGGAAGCAGGAGGGAGAAGGGAGGAAGGCGGCCTATGCACTTGACGGTTGTGGTACTTAGTTAGTTGGGGAGCATACTGTAGGTGTGTGCAACCCAGGCAGAAGAGGGAATCTGCACTACATTGGGTGATTAGGGTGTGCCCAGGCACGCCTAAACCTTGTGGACAGCGTTCCTAGAAGAGTTTAAGCTGTTATAGCTGCAATGGGTGGGCCAACTCAATATTGAACCCTACTGACTAAGACTGGGATGCCATTAACCACTTCCCGACGGCCGTACGACTTTGTACGGCCGCAGGGTGGCTCTACTTCTCTGAGTGGCCGTCTTTATACGGCCTCCGCTCCTCCTGGCCACTGGGGAGCGCGCCGGAGGCGCACGCGCGCGCGCCGCATCACTGGGAATGCCGATGCGTGTGCCTGGCGGCCGCGATGTCCGCCAGGCTCCCGCGATCGGCGGTTACAGAGACAAGGATGTGGATCTGTGTGTGTAAACACACAGATCCATGTCCTGTCAGGGAGAGAGGAGGCCGATCTGTGTCCCTTGTACATAGGGACATAGATCCGTCACCTCCCCCAGTCACCCCCTCCCCCCACAGTTAGTAACACTCACTAAGGTACACATTTAACCCCTCCCTCACCCCTAGTGTTAACCCCTTCAATGCCAGTCACATTTATACAGTAATTAGTGCATATTTATAGCACTGATCGCAGTATAAATGTGAATGGTGTCAAAAATGTGTCAAAAGTGTCCGATGTGTCCGCCATAATGTTGCAGTACCGATAAAAATCACAGATCGCCGCCATTACTAGTAAAAAAAATAAAATAAAATAATAATAATTCTGTCCCCTATTTTGTAGGCGCTATAACATTTGCGCAAACCATTCGCTTATTGCAATTTTTTTTTTTTTTTTACCAAAAATATGTAAAATACGTATCGGCCTAGACTGAGAAAAAAATAATAAAAAAAAAAATTGAGCTATTTATTTTTTAGCAACAAGTAAAAAATATTATATTTTTTTTCAAAATTGTCGCTCTATTTTTGTTTATAGCGCAAAAAATTAAAAATGCAGAGGTGATCAAATACCACCAAAAGAAAGCTCTATTTGTGGGGAAAAAAGGACGTCAATTTTGTTTGGGAGCCACGTCGCACGACCGCGCAATTGTCAGTTAAAGCGAGGCAGTGCCGAATCGCAAAAAGTCCTCTGGTCAGGAAGGGGGTTTAAGTGCTCAGTTAGGAAGTAGTTAAAGTTCATGTGTGTGTAAAGGCAGGCGTCCCAATACTTTTGGTAATATAGGGTATATTTAAAATGAACTTAGGTAGACTGATATACGGGGGCTACTATTTTTAATTTGTTATTATAAGGCAAAAGGGTTGATTTACTAATGGCAAATAGGCTGTGCATTTTGCAAAGTGCAGTTACACTCAGCAAGTGCAGTCAGTCCAGAGCTTAGTAAATGAGATAAAGCTTCAAGGGGTTGTAAAGGAAAACATGTTTTTTCATAATAAGCATTCTTTACCTGCAGACATTCCTCTTTTCACTTCCTCAATGTTCGTTTTTGCTCAGAAGTTGCTCTTTTTCTTCTCTGTTCTGTTCACTTTCTGCTTGTCTGATTGTTACTGACCACCGTGATGGGAGGCTTTACTGCGGTGATCAGTGACGTGCTCGCCCCCTCCTGGGAACTACATCTGTGTGGCAGGACGCTCTCTACGTGTTAGGCCCGGTACACACGTCCGAGAAACTCGACGAGCAAAACACATCGTTTTGCTCGTCGAGTTACTTGTGAAGCCGCCGAGGATCTCGGCGAGCCAAGTTTCCCCATTGACTAACGAGGAAATAGAGAACATGTTCTCTATTTGGCTCGACGAGTTCCTCGTCGGTTTCCTCGGCCAAAAGTGTACACACGACCGGTTTCCTCGGCAGAATACGGCTCCCATCGAGTTTCTGGCTGAATTCTGCCGAGAAACTCGGTCATGTGTACGGGGCCTCAGAGACTTCAAGGAGGTGTGAATTACTGGGCGTGCCGCAATGCATACTGGGAAATGTAGTTCTTACATGAACGAGCGCCGCAAACCAGGAAGTGAATGAGAGAACAGAAACGAGAACGCCGGAGGTGATATAGATGAAGGAATTTAATAGGTATTTACTAGTTTTTTAACAGAATCATTACACTATTCTGTCTGTCTACCTTGCAGACATTAATTTTAGGCAAAAAAATAATTCCTTTACAACTCCTTTCACTTTGCAAAGAATATCCAATCACGTGCAAGGAAAATAAAATAAACAGCATTTTTGCTTGCACATGATTGGATGATGGAAGTCAGCAGAGCTTCTGCTCATTTACTAAGCTCTGGAGCAACTGTACTTGCAAAGTGCAAATGCACTTCGCAAAGTGCCCAGTCTGTTTGCCTTTAGGAATTCAACCCCCAAAGATTCTAGGGCAACCCATTTAATTTCCTATTTTTATTGTGTTAATATATTACACAGCATTTCACAGATTGAAAATATAACCATTTCCATCAGTTCTGGTGAGTCAGTGACCATTGGAGCGACTCCAGTAAGATTAGTCGGTGAGGGAATAATACTGCTCAGGAAACAATAAAATGCTGTTAAAATAGGAAGTTCACTCATTTTTAATCATGATCTGTACTTTATAATCCTTCCGTTAGGCAAGATTTAACAAGCTCCTTGCTGGACCTCTGAGTAGATGACTTTATGTTGCTCTTATGTCCATTGACAAGGCCCAAACTGTAGACTGGTATGATTTGATACAAAAAGTTTTGAAGTACAGAGGATCCTTAAAAAAAGAGGTAAGCATGCAGGCAAGTGGGTTAAAGTGACCTTGCTTAGGGGCCAACAAAGTGACAAAAGCACTAACCAAGAAAAATAGCATTCTATATACTGTATATACTCGAGTTTTCGGCAAAAATTTTTGTGCCGATAAAGCCCCCCTGCTTTTACTCGAGTCTCCCCGCTGTGTAAAGCCCCGGACACACGATCGGACCTTTGTCCGACCAAAATCACATCGAAATTCCGACGGAATTTCATCGGAGTAAAATAGAACATGTTCTCTATCTAAATTCCGATGGAATTCATCAGAATTTCCGATGGGGCATACACACGGTCGGAATTTCCGATGGAAAAAGCCTGTCTGACTTTTTCCATCATAAATTCCGATCGTGTGTACGGGGCTTAATGCAGTCAGTCGGCGGCCGTCCAGTGTAACAAAGCCCTGCCTCCTCCTCGTCCGTGATAGATGGAACACTGACTCACTGCTGGGAAACTGAATCACGGACGAAGACGAGGAGGCGGGGCTTTGTTACACCGGATGGCCGCCGACTGAAGTTAAGACTGCAGGACACAGCGATCAGGTGCATGAGGCATCCAGATGGGCACAGTGAGGCATGCAGATGGCACAGTAAGGCATGCAGATGGCACAGTGAGGTTGCAAATGGGCACAGTGAGGCTGCCGATGGGCACAGTGGAGGTGCAAATGGGCAAAGTGAGGCTGCAGATGGACGTTGTTGACTCTCTTTTCCACTTACAGTAGCTGCTGCATTTCCCACCCTAGGCTTAAACTCAAGTCAATAAATTTGACGGTGTAGGTAGAAGCGGCGGTGGAGGAGGAGGAGGAGGAGGAGGAGGAGGAGGAGGTAGCCAACACAGCAGGTTTTGGTTTTTAATTGATTTATTTTTTAAATTAGGGTAAACCCCAAAAGAGTGAGAAAGAGCTAGGGTTGCTACCTCATCCCTTTAAACCTGAACACAGAGGGCCATATTCTGAGTAAAGTTACGATGGAGTAACTCAGGATACTCCATCGTAACTCCCTTTTTTGACCCGTGTATCTATGCTCCTGATTCTTAGAATCATTTTTGCATAGATACACTTAAGATCCGCCATCTGTAAGTCACTTACACTGGCGGATCTTAAATGCAATGACGCCGGCCGCCGCTAGATGGCATTTACATGAAGGAGTCATTTGCATATGCAAATGATCCTTCTACGCCGATTCACGAACGAGTTCGCGTCGCGTAACCGTCGCTAACGTCGTTTGCGTAAGCGGAAACTTACCCCTGCTATATGAGGGGTAAGTTTCCACAAGTCTCGCGTAGGCCATGTTACGGATGGCGTCGGGTCCCCATCCTGTTTTTTCGTCGGATACGTCGTTTACGTAAGTCGTTCTTGAATACGACTTTACGTCAATGACGCACACGTCGGCGTCATTGACGTTTTCCGCCGAGAACTGGAGCATGCGCACTGGGCTTTTTGCAGCCCGGCGCATGCCCAGTTCTTTCGCATCGGGGGCGCGCTTCATTTGAATGGAAGACGCCCCCTTGGAGATCCGCCAGGCTACGCCGGGACACTTACACTCCGCTGTCCCAACTTATGGAGCAAGTGGTTGGGGAATACAACACCTGCTCCAGTAAGTTGGGACAGCGGAGTGTAAGTGCCCTAAGCGAAGCAGGCGGATATTTAGAGAGAATATGGCCCAGAGTAATTACACAGGTTCTGGGGCTAATTTAATGTCGATAAGTCACCAAGTGAATTTAATTAGCAGCACCTTAATCAGCCAGAGAACCTGTGTAATTAATATGTTTTTGCTTTTAAAAGGATGAGATGGCAACCCTAGAAAGATCAGAAAAAAAACAATGGCTGGGTAAGGCCGGCCCGGTGTCTATTCTGCACAAGGTACGGACAAGTCCTGTGGGATCCATGCCTGGTTCATTTTAATGAACGTGAGCTTGTCCACATTGGCTCTGGACAGGCGGCTGCGTTAGTCTGTGATAACGTCCCCTGCTATGCTAAATACACATTCAGACAATACACTGGCCGCAGGGCAGGCCAGCACCTCCAAGGCGTAAATGGCAAGCTCAGGCCATGTGCCCAATTTGGAGAGTCAGAATTTTAAGGGGGCATAGCCGTCATTCAGTACGTGTAGGCGTGTGCACACATACTGCTCCACCATGTTGCCCCAACCTGTGGCCCTCCAGCTCCTGCAAAACTACAAGTCTCATGATGCATTGCAAGGCTGACAGTTCCAAGCATAACTGCCAAAGGCAGAGGCATGATGGGACTTGTAGTTCGGCAACAGCTGGAGGGCCACAGGTTGAGCTCCCATGATCTAAACCATACATTCAATCAACATATCTTTGATCACACTTGATTACATACATTTATAATCCCAGCAACCACAATTAATGATAAATTTTAGATATTTTATTTATTTTATTACTTAAATAGCGCTGTTATTTTACGCACTCGCGGTCACGCCCTGTGCCACCTTCTAGCCTTTATGCGAGAGGAGCCGAGCGTGGCCGAGCCCAGCTGAGTGTACTGCACTCGTTATATGTCGGCGGCAGCGTTCAAAAACAGCGCGGGAGAAGCGGGAAGAAGCGGGGAGGACACCACGAGGACACCACGAATGCCGCAGACGGACGCCGGACCGGACAAGGCCACCGATGGATGCCGGGCAACTGTAAGTAACTGTATCTGTAAATTGTCAGTATTTTTTTTTTCTTAGGATTCCCCTCTAGGTTTGGGGTGCGCGCTATACGCCGGTGCGCGCTATAGGGCGATAAATACGGTAGACAAAAACACTTTAACAATAATTGATAAAAAAAATAGGAAACCCACGCAAGCACAGGGAGAACATACAACCTCCATGCAGGGAGGGACGTGGTTAGGATTCAAACCAATGACCCTAGTGATTAGAATTCACTGTTTACTGACAAAGTATTATTATTTATTTTTTTAATTATTTTAACGATAATACTCAAAAACATATGTTTATACCTGAATCGGCAAAAATCTGTTATTGTGGCTACTAATTTCGCACAAAATAAACACGCTCTTTTGATGCTATGCAATTTTCTCTAGACGTGGTCCTCATTTTTATTTTAAGTAGACAAAAATACTTTAACAATAATTCAATTAAATACAAAATATATCTTTAAACAGCCTAGAGATTCACCTATATATTTCTCTCCCTATAGCAAGAAGCAGGAACTTAGCCCTAAACAATGTACTGCACAGACAGTATATCACAGGGGACAGGTGGAGTGCTGGTGAAATAGGCAGAGATTCACCTATATATTTCTCTCCCTATAGCAAGAAGCAGGAACCTAGCCCTAAACAATTTACTGCACAGACAGTATATCACAGGGGACAGGTGGAGTGCTGGTGAAATAGGCAGAGAGTCACCTATATATTGCTGTCCCTATAGCAAATAGCTGGAACCTCTCCCTAAACTATGTACTGGACACACACAGTATATCACAGGTGACAGGTGCAGTGCTGGTGAAATAGGCAGAGAGTCACCTATATATTGCTGTCCCTATAGCAAATAGCTGGAACCTCTCCCTAAACTATAAGATGCAGATCTCACAGAAATAAACAGTGCTTGTGTAGATTTCTGAAGCAGGATACACCTATTTGACACTGTCCCTCAATCAGCAGCAGCCTTTCCCTACACTAGCTAAAGCAGAGTGACGAGCCCTAAACGATAATATGCAGAACTCACAGAAATAAACAGTGCTTGTGTAGATTTCTGAAGCAGGATACACCTATCTGACACTGTCCCTCAATCAGCAGCAGCCTCTCCCTACACTAGCTAATGCAGAGTGACGACTGTGCTGTGTGCCTCTATCTGATATAGAGGCTGGTCACATGCTGGGTCACATGCTGCACTGGCCAATCACAGCCATGCCATTAGTAGGCATGGCTAGTAAAACAAATGGCGATAGGCTGCCGTGCAGCGCGCCATAAAATAGCCGAACTCCGAACCCGAACCTGGACTTTTTCCAATTATTCAGGTTCGGGTTCGAGAACAAAAAAAAAACAAAGTCCGTACCGAACCCGAACTTTACAGTTTGGGTTCGCTCAACCCTATTCGGGATGTCTTATACTCGAGTATATACAGTACCTGTCCAATTGCCAAAACGTCATTCTGTTGCAGAACGCCAGGCACAAATCTGATTTCACACTGTGGTTTCTCCCAATGAATCATATGTCAGTATAGCATCCTTTATTGACTAGGGGTCAAGAGAAAGAATCACATAGGCCAGCAGGAAGGCCCACTATTGGACCAGCCCAAAAAGTCAGATAGGATTGGCATCAGGAACTGTGCTAGAGAGTGAAGCTTTACCAAATGAGCAAACAGACAGGTATGCATACCTTCCAACTTTTTGAGATGGGAAGGAGAGACATCAATCAGCAAAAGTATGCAAGCATAGGACACACCCCCTTGTCACACCCCTTAAAGGAGAATTGTAGCTTTTGGAATTTACAAATGCAGTAATTTAGAAATTGGAGGAAAGTTTTAGCACTGGGAAAACACTTTTTGATAGAGATAATTTTATATAGATCAGACCAAAATGAGGGACAAATGAGGAGGAAAGAGGGACAGAGGGACATTTCTCCAAATCAGGGACAGTCCCTCAAAAACAGGGACAGTTGGGAGCTATGAGTATGTATAAAGCTGCTTTGTTTTAAAATCAGTGCCTTTATAACTTTGTTGACCCTCCCTGAAAGAGTCACTGTAATTAGAGCATGTTGACAATAGTTGGATGGCTATAGGAAGAGTTAGGGCCCCTTCAGACAGGCATTGAATTCTAAAGCAGCCTTAAATCTGCCAAAAGCACCTATAGCAATAATAAGAATTATGGACGTGTTGTACCGGCATTCATGTAGTGTCAGGCAACAATCCTCAAACGTCCTGTGAGATGTTCTTTATTATATTGTACAAGGCTAAAATGGGAAATGATCACTTTTGACAATTTGCAACCTCACCATAAACACATAGTAAATGCCATAGGTGCATTTACAGTACTTTTACGGTGCATTTCAATAGAAGTGAATGGAGGCAAATGCAAGGCATCAATGCCTGCCAAACTCTGCAGGCAGCTTTATTTTTGCCTCACCCAACATGAGGAAATGCTAACACTGCAGTATGAACACCTCCATCTGCTCTCTATTTTAACAATATGTATTAATGCTGTCACCACAGGATGGCGATGTGGACAGCACAGTAGGATATCATATGCCACGTCCTATAACGTCCCAATACCCTTTAACCACTGTCATGCCAGCCCTCCAGGGCCGTCTTTAATGTTGATTGGACCCTGGGCAAAAAATTATTGCGCCCCCCCCCCCATGCAATTTTGCTCTCCACCTGCTCTGAGTCATACAATAAATATCAGCTAGACTTAAAATCAGTTTAATGTATCAGATCAGGCAGTGATTGCAATTGGTTGCCAGAGGTTACAGCATATCATTACCACTTACTGACTGGTTGCTAGAGGTTACAGCACACATTACGGCTCATTGATTAGTTGCTATAGCACATGATTTCTTCTTGTTGATTGGTTGCTAATGATTACTGTACAGTAATACTGCTCACTGATTGGTTGCTAGAGGTTACAGCGCATCATCTCTTCACTGCAGAGGTGCATGATATACATATGAATGCCGCCTTTATTTACATATGAATGCCACCGCTATTTACATATGAATGTTCCCATTATTTACATGTAAAAACAGGGTCTGCAGGTGAGTCATCTGTACACAACAAAAGGGCAGAGCTGGGCAGCATTAGTAGCAGCACTTCACACTGAGATATCAGGACACAGAAAAGGACTAAAACTTCAAGGGACAAGGGAATTCAAATTGGGATAGTTGTCAAGTATGAGGCAGCTGCTTTGGGCCCCACAACAATGATAGGGCCCAGGGCAGCTTACCCTTTTGCCCTGCCTTAAAGATGGCCCTGCGGCCTTCCGTTTATTGCCGTTGGGTTTTACTCCAGGCCTTTCTGGTATGCTGCCATGGAGGCACCAGGAAAACAGATAATTACATCATACTTACCTTAATTTTCCTTTCCCGGTGCTCGGCGTAATTTTGGAGTTGCTTATCTGCAACTCAAGCTCTACAGCTCCCAAGTGGCGTTCCCTGTGTGAGCAGAACGTTTAGTACATTTTTATTTAAATATGTCTGATAATTTGTAGCTTAGGCCGCGTACACACGATAGGATCGCCAGAGGAGAACTGTCTGAAGGACCGTTTTCATCAGTCCAAACCGATCGTGTGTAGGCCCCATAGGTTATTTAACCTTCAGTCAAAAAAATGAGAACTTGCTTTAAAATTTAACCGATGGACTGGTAACCGATAGGTCAAAAGTGATCGTTACAATGGAAAACCATCGGTTAAAAACCCGCGCATGCTCAGAATCAAGTCAACGCATGCTTCGAAGCATTAAACTTTGTTTTTTTCAGCACGTCGTTGTGTTTTACGTCACCGCGTTCTGAGGCGATCGTTTTTTTAACTGATGGTGTGTACGCACGACGGACCATCAGTCAGCTTCATCGGTTAATCTAAGACAGCGGTCCTTCAGACCGTTGTCCTCTGGCTATCCTATCGTGTGTACAAGGCATATTTGTACAGGTGAAACAATTGAAAAGTACTGTTTGCTACCTTGAACATACACACAAGCCATACTTTAATTTAACTAATTACAATATAATTCCCTTAGTCCGCCAAGTAAACAGTGACAGAGTACGGTTATGCATGGGAGACAAGCCACCACAAACAGCGTATAATGTGTCTTCTCACAATTTTGTCTCCCATGATTAACATTTCCTTCTTTCATTAGAAATTCATTTTCTGCCTTGTTTTTGTCTTCAATTAGCGCAAATGTCTTTTCCCCTGGGTTCAATTAACCTCTAGCAGGTAAACAGCTTATCTCATTTCAAATTCTGCATAATGTGCGCACAAAGTTTATTCTTTCACAGGTTACATTTAAGCTTTCCTACAGCAAGTCTGGAGCTGTGGATAAACAGAATCAAATCAAAATGTTCCTATCAGTACCTTTTCTATATTTATATATTATGTTCCCTGCGCATGAAGTATCAGCTCTTCGACTTACAATCTGCTTGAAGGGAAGACAGTTATACGATAAGATAATTCATCCATTTAAATGCAACCATCCTTTATCTTACTATGTACATGACAAAAAAAAACAGTTTACATAATTTATTAAAACTATGCTTGAATAAAACAGTAATTAGGTAACTAATTAAGGGAAGGAAACTCAAACGCTCCATTCTCTATATTATGAGAAGATATCTAATTATCAGACTTGTCAACACAGGAATATCAGTTGTTTATATGGCCGTGTCCATATGCTCTAAAGAAATATGTACTAAGCAGAGTCTACTTGTCCTGAGAACATATAGGGGCAGATCCTCAAAGATCTGCACCAGCGCAGCGTATCTGAGATATGCTACGCCGCCGTAACTTACCTGACTTTGGGTTGAATCCAAAAAGAATTTGCGCTGTAAGTTACGGCGGCGTAGTGTATTTCTCGCGGCGTAAGGGCGCAGAATTCAAATGCGGCGAGTAGGGGGGGTGTTTCATTTAAATGAAGCGCGTCCCCGCGCCGAACGAACTGCGCATGACCCGTCAAAACTCCCAGGGTGCATTGCTCCAAATGACGTCGCAAGGACGTCATTGTTTTCCTCGTGAACGTAAATGGCATCCAGCCCCATTCACGGACGACTTACGCAAACGACGTAAAATTTTCAAAATTATATGCGGGAACGACGGCCATACTTAACATTGAGTACGCCACCAGATAGCAGATTTAACTATACGCCGCAAAAAGCCGAAAACAAAGTAAAACGACGTAAAAGAATGCGACGGCCGCTCGTACATTTCGTGGATCGTCAGAAAAAGCTAATTTGCATACTCAAGGCGGATTACGACGTGAACGCCACCCAGCGGCCACCGGAAAATTGCATCTTAGATCCGACGGCGTACTAAGGCGTACGCCTGTCGGATCTAACACAGATGCCGTTGTATCTTGTTTGGTGGATATCAAAACAAAGATACGACGTGCAAAATTTGAAATTACGCGGCTTATCAACAGATACGCCGGCGTAATTTCTTTGAGGATCTGCCCCATATGGTGGCCTAGAAGTGCAGACACAAACCATAGATGGCACAAAGATTTTCTTAGGAAACGAAAATATTATTATAAGAGTGTGATGGAACCCAGAATCCCTTGGACAGGTTAAGAAACCCTTGTTTCAGCTCCCCATGCATCCTGGCACAGGGTGATTGAGAAAATATGTCTTGTATTACTTAAAATGGGACAGTAATATTTATCCACAATATCTCCCAGGATATATGTAAAGACTATCCTTGGTTTGTTTGATTCTGAACTCAACATGTTAGTTGAGAGAGCTGATCACATTGGCCTCTGTACAATGTAGGAGATGGGCCAACTTCTGCTGGAGCTCCTGCTATTGTGAGAAGGTGTCCTGTGTTTGTACTTATGATAATGTAAAATCTACTGTGTGAAGCTTGGTGACAACAGGTCTGACCTGTAGTGAAATTCTGATTAATCACAACAATGACCAGGAGGGCACAAAGTCACATCTGCTGCTTTAAGGGATTAGTTAATTAGCTCATGTTAATTCTGTTTCTGGTTACAGGTGTATTGTTAGAGTAATATGAGCAGGAGAAGGGACCTCCTCCTCTTTTACTGTATATAAGACTTGTATTTGTGTTCTAATAAACAGTTCATGTTCAGCAATCAAACAAGTATAGTCTTGTTTGTCGTTGATAGCGGTTGGAATATCTGATATCTAGATTCAGACCGGGAGGAAGTGGTATATGACGAAAGCACTCAAGCGGAGTGTGGGACGTTTCGTTACAAAGAGTAAGACTACTTCTAGACTTGGGATTTTCCTCTTGTTTGGCATCTTCCATTGGAGCTCCATTGTGCATTTGGAGTTGGGCGTAAAAGTATATCTAAAGCTATTTTTTTTTTGGGTGAGTAGAAAATGGTGTCTATCCCATTCAGTAGATTTTACTTTCCTTTGTGTCCTGTACATATAACAGGAAGTAAGAAGAAATCTCTCCAGTGAGGTGTATGCCCTTTCAAATGCAGCCTCACTGTGCCCATCAAATGCAGTCTCACTGTCCCCATTATTGCAGCCCCTCCTGTGGCCCATGTCCCAGTATGCAGTCCCTGTCTGTGGGAAGGTGTGTTGTTGATGCTCGGTACGGTACCTTCCATGCCAGCCGGATATCCATGATCGCCATCAGCATGCAGGGTCTGTTCTGGTCTTGGATGGGGACAGTGCTCCTTCCAGAGGATCTGTTTGTTGTGAGATGGAGTGGTCCCTGGCCACCTGCACCTTCTGCCGTCCTCATTTTCTGCCCCCAGTCAGCCTGTCCTCTGATCCTAGGGAAGTGAGAGCACTGGGTGGGAGCTAGAGAGAAGGGAGAGCAGAGAGCACTGGCGGGGTTGGAGAGCACATGGGTAGGGGCAAAGAGCAGGGGGGAGTGGAGATCACAGGGGTGGGGAGCGGAGAGCGCTGGGGGGCTTGAGAGCACTGGGGGGAGCCAAAAAGAACAGGGGTGGAGAGCACGGGTGGCTGAGGGGGGGCTGGAGAGCACTAAGGGGGATCTTGAGAGCACTGGGGGGATGGGGGTGGATGAGCACTGAGGGGGGGACAGGGGTGGAGAGCACTGAGGGGGGGACAGGGGTGGAGAGCACGAGTGGAACAGGGGTGGAGAGCACTGGGGGGGCAGGGGTGGAGAGCACTGGGATGGAGAGCACTGAGGGGGGGACAGGGGTGGAGAGCACTGAGGGGGGGACAGGGGTGGAGAGCACTGGGGGGGGGCAGGGGTGGGTGAGCACTGAGGGGGGGACCGGGGTAGAGAGCACGGGGAGGGGGGACAGGGGTGGAGAGCACTGGGGGGGGACCGCGCAATTGTCTGTTAAAGCGACGCAGTGCCGAATTGTAAAAACGCCTTTGGGCATTTAGCAGCATATTGGTCCGGGGCTTAAGTGGTTAATATCCTATCTCTATCATTTTAAATATACCTATGATAAAAAATGATACACCCTTTATTTCTTCGTAAATGGTCAAACTTACAAAATCTGAAGGGGATCAAATAATTATTTTCCCCACTGTACAGCTTGCATTATACATTTTTTTGTCAATAATAGTCCCTCAAATAGAGGGAATTATTCTATTGTGTAACGTATAAGGATGATGGAATTTGCATAGCATTCTATCATTTATACTAAGCTGCGTTATTTCTGCCTTTTATATCTGCCAGGCGTTTAGCTTTGAAGAGGAGTCTCAGGAGCCAAGGTGGGTAAACTGACCAATTCAATGGCACAAATCTACAATTTAATGAAAAAGCCAAGTGTATTTAGGATTATCAGACATTCAATAGATCAGCAGCAAGAGCTACATTGCTGTTTTATTGTATACCATTATTACAGCCGAAATGACAGTTATTACTTTTGCTATTATTTTTTATTATTCCCTCCATCAAACATCATTGCTTTGCATTCTTCTCTCTGAGTCTCTGTGTGCGGCAGACAGGAATACAAACTCTTCCTACCTTTTTATCACAAGGTGATTTGCATGGTCATTGATTGGGGAAGTGATACGGCACTAAGGGACATTGATACAGGATTGGTTAACAGAAAACTGCAGCGCTTTCTTATTGTATAATCAGAGCCTTTACCAAAGGCCGACAGCAATTTGAACGCCGATCAATACGGATGATTAAATGACAAAGATAAGATTTCCTATACCACACGATGAGCGCTACACAAAGCACACAGTACAACTCAAGTTCCAATATTCATAGTAGAAAAAAAAAATGTTACGGCTTGGACGTAGCACATGTAATATATTAAAGGAGTCCGATTTCTGCTATCCAGCAGACCTATACCTCAATCCCTATTTTGGGGTTTAGGGGAAATATTGCTCTTCTTAAAGTGTTACTAAACCCACAACAGTAAAAATCAGTCTGTATATGCAGTAAAGCATGCTTGTTATACTCACTGAGGAACCCCAAGGGGTTAATCCTCTGGATTGTGTAAAAAGGTTGTTTTCTCTGATCCTCCTCTTCTTCCACAGTCCCCAAACCATCTCCTGATAGAAAAGAGAATAGGGGACAAGCTGCACATGCTCAGTTTGGTGTGTCTTCTCTGATCCTCTTCTTTTTCCACAGTCCCCAAACCATCTTCTGAAGCCTCGTACACACGACCGAGAAACTCGACGGGCGAAACACATCGTTTTGCTCGTCGAGTTCCTTGTTAGGCTGTCGAGGATCTCAGCGAGCCAAATTTCCCCATTCCCGTCGAGTAAAAAGAAGACATGCTCTCTTTTTGGCTCGACGAGATTCTCGACAGTTTCCTCGTCGAAAGTGTACACACAACCGGTTTCCTCGACAAAAAAAAATACCAGCAAGTTTCTTGCTGGTTTTTGCCGAGAAACTCGGTCGTGTGTACGAGGCCTAATAGAAAAGAGAATAGGGGACAAGCTGCACATGCTCAGTTTGGTGTGTCTTCTCTGATCCTCCTCTTTTTCCACAGTCCCCAAACCATCTTCTGATATAAAAGAGAATAGGGGACAAGCTGCACATGCTCAGTTT